>NW_017306709.1:1171452-1212078 GCF_000935625.1 Nanorana parkeri
TCGTGCCAGAATAAAGAAAAAGAAGACACAGCAGTGTTTCTCTCCGGGGCGGCCGGGAGCTGGAGGCTCCCAGAGCGCCCGGGAGAGTTTTTCTTCTTTTTTTTAGTCAGCCGATGTATGGCTGATGTCAGCCGATGTATGGCTGATTTCAGCCGATGTACAGCTGAAATCAGCCATACCAGTCTGAAGTGAATAGCCGAACAGTGTTCGGCTCACTTGACTTCAGGTCGGTCATTCACTCGGCTGCTACGGCAGCTTAGTGAATAGACCCCTATGTTGTTTATCAAAGTGCATACTTGCCTTCATCCGATACCCACGGCCTCTGGTGTTTGTTCTGGCAGTGCCTGTGCATTACAGCCCCAAAGACTTCTACAGGGGTGTGTTCCAAGGCTGGAGATGAAGGGAGATGGCCCCATGAAGGTTTGTGGAGCTGTAATGCCCAGGGGCAGCCAGGACAGTGAGACTTGAGGCACTGGATGTAAACAAACACCGGAGGTTGCAGTCGTTGGATCGAGGTAAATATGCATCTGTGGAGGGGAAAGGAGTTATGTAAGGTCAGCGGAAAATGGCAAAAAGGATGAGTGCAGTGTGTCTTAAAGTGCACTTATCCTTTAACCGCTTCCCGGCCTGCTGTTCTAATTAAAGCTTCCTAGATTTAACAGGCCGTCTAAAGAGCGGGAAACTATTTTCTTAGCCCCCTATGTCAAAACAATAAAGTTAAGTGAAAAAAAAGTGAAAAAATAATTAAAGTTTCAAAAGTCACACATAAAAAAGAATTTAAAAAACACAATTTTTTTTAAAAGTCCCCAGCCCAACATACATGCGTGCAAACATGTGCGTGCGCATACGTGCGAAAACAACGATTGTGCCCATTACACCGCATATGTTACATATCACTGTGAACATCAGAGTTGGGACAATAGTTTTAGGGCCATTATTCACTGATCACAATAAACTGATGAGCGGTAAAAGTTTTAAAGCATCGCCTATGGCCAATTTTGGGTATGGTATTTTTTTGCGATTTCGCAGGCACACGCAATTTTAAAGCTTGACATGTTTGGTGTTTATTTATCTGACGTGACCCCGTTTTTTATGTTTTACCAAAAATATGGGTAAGAATAAATGTTTTTTTACATAACGTAGGGAAAACAGTTTTTTTTTGTTTTCAAAATGTACTTTTTTCATTATATAGTAAAAAAAAAATGAAAATCGCTGTGCTGATTAATTACCATCAAAAGAAAGCTCTACCTGTCCCCAAAAAATGGTATACAATTCATTTCAGTACAGCGTTGCAAGACGGAATAAATGTCAGTCAAGGTACCGCAGCGCTAAATACTGAAAAATGGCCTGGCCAGGAAGAGGGTGTAAACACTTGGGGGGTTATTCACTTAGCTTATTTATTTATTCACAACGTTCACTCCAGCTCAGTGCAGAGAGACTTCGACTCAGCCGGTCCAACATCTGGATCGGCTGAGCCGAAGCTCCAGCAGCTAGTACAGCAGCCCTTCGGTTCGACTGAACCGAACTGCAGAGGCGGCCGAAGCAAGCCGAAGGATCAGCTGAAGCTCCAGCTGGATCCTTCGGCTCTTTAGTAAATAACCCTCTTGGTCTTTAAGTGGGTTAACTCTGAACACATTTTGAAATGTGTGGATTTCCACATACAATCTAACCCTAGAGTCTAAATAAAAACCGTTACCAGTATATGTTTACACTATATTTTTAATAGAACCACTTCATGCATTTATCTAATGCGTGCTTCTGTATGTGACATTGGGAATCGTTATTTTATGCTTTCATGCATACTACAATCTTGCATGGATTATACACATATTTCCAATTAGCTTTTTATTTGCTTATGCAAACACTAATAAAATAATTTTTCTCATTTAAAAAAAAGCACTGCAGGTTTTAAAAAATGATAAACTCACTCAAACAAAATTAAAGAAATCCATATGGAGCAGAAAATACATCTTTTAATTGCAGAGTAAATTAGACGTGGAGAAATAAGAAATGTCACTAACATAGACTGAGCCACTAAGCCAACAGGAATAATATTCTTCTATGCAGTTTATTTAAAATCTCATTTAAAATGTATATCTTATGAGTCTGAAAAATAAAAATGTTGTTTATGTAAAAAGGAAATGATTTTGTTATGGAGTCTTTTAGATGTTATGTGATTTTTGGCTGTGTAATTGTGCTCCATTACTTGCTTTGTTTTATACCCCATCCAGTTATTGCCATCAACTTAATTTTCACCACGGGGAAGTAATTACCAAACAAAATAGTATTATTAGTAAAATGCCCGGTTTGTCTGTATACCACCTGACACCATTTGGCAAAATGTACTATTCCTTTCATGCAGTGACACATAAATACTTTGCACACAATTTAAATAGGGTATTTTTGGTAATATGTTGATCTGACATAACTGTCACAGAACATTGTGGCTAAATACCATACATCTTTTCCTTCATATGCACTATTCTTTATCAACACCTGTTTTCCGTTTGTATTGATATTTGATTAAGATATTTGCAACATTATCATCAGATTTGACTATAATAATAAAGTGGACTTTTCAGTAATTTTACAAGTCTGCATGAATGCATTTATGACGTATTACAATGCACATCAATAGTATATATTTTTACAAAAACTATCCAGCTTTCACCATTAAAAATCAGTCCTTGATTTGTAGTCCATGACTTTACCTAGCCTGCGTTGATGTCAACAGTCTGCTGCGGGCAGGACAAAGGAATTCCTCAGTCTCCTCTCCCCCAGTGATCCAATTGAAACATCGTAATATGTCATAAGGAGAGAAGCTACAGCATGGGCCTCATCAGTGTGGGAAATTTGTGAACATAATCAAGAACTGTACAGGCACTGGGATATGCATGATTGTATCATGTCTGAGCCATATTCTCAGTCCAGGAAGTACAACATGAATAGCACCCACCTTCTAGAGACCTACTGCCCAGCATGTGGCCCAGGGGACTTATTGCTCCACCCTCAGGAGCCTATGCAGGCATTAAACTGTTTTCCTTGCCCAGGTGTTTTACTCAGGCCAGTGAAGGGAAAGTCTTCTTTAGATTGGGTTCTGGTAGTTAAATAGCTGTTTTATTTCTTCCACGCTATCTTACTTTTCAATGTGCTGTCCTTTTAACGTTTTATGTTTTTTTCCCTCTAAACTATTATAATTAATCTTGATAACAGAAATTATCATGTGTGGCAATATGAGCAAACATATGGAAGCACTGATATGTAAAAGGAATGTAATAGCCGTGATCTCTAGCAGTCTAAAGAAATGTGTCTCCTGTCTATAACTGTCTTCTGAAGCATGGCCACATACTCTATCAATTCCTATAGCATGTTTTCTCTCTCTAACCTCATGCAGCCATGTCCATCTTCTGTTGCATGCCTGCAGTACTTGACAGCTTTCTCTAACATTACATTAGGGGCTTGTTCACAACATATCCATTGAGCTGAGATTTTCTGCACAGCTCTGCATATGTATGGTGTGAACAGGGAACATAGAAAACAATCACGGAACATTGTGTGTGGTCTTTGGTGATGTCAGATGCTGTACTTGATTGAGGCCCCATATAGCAGAACATTGTCCACCATTGTTCTAGAGAGGGAGTACAGAGATCTCTATGATATGTAATAAGTTCCTGTAAGTCTTACACTTACAAATAACCGCACTCAGGTACTTAACATGAACATTTATATAATGCAAGGTCCACTTTAACTATAACATATCTTAGAATTATACACAAAATGCTTAATAAAATATATTTAAAAATGTGTGTGTGGTAAAGGTAAATATTTTTGACATAAAAACAAATGACATGTGTTATGCTTTTGTGAATTAAGCCTCAGATCAAGGCTGTCTCAGTGCATGCTATACTGTTACCTGCCCTTTTAGCAAATTATGCTCTTTAGCACAACAGATCATGCGAAATCATGGCAGAAACAAATTGCAATGTATCTTTGTTTTTATTCATGATTTAAACCTGCTCAGTTATACAAATAAAACATGGCCAAACACATAGGGCATCATTTATTAACCGTTCTGATAGCAAACAGCTATCGAGACAAGATTCATATTCTCCTTGGCTTCATCTAGTAGACATCATGTGCTGCAAATCTGATTCACATAGCTGCTTGCTATGCAACTAGTTTAAACCCCCCTTCCCCCTACATCTGTATTTCAAATTGTACACAGGTATATGGCACTTAGACTCATGCATTTCATCATGATCCTCTTTGTAACATGCAAGATACTTCTCTCCTCAATGAGGATCTCTTTTACATTTAGGCAAACCTTTTACTAAGCGGCTAAACCCATGAGATTTAAAAAAACAAACCAGAAAGTAGGACAGGAAAAACCAGAATATATTGTACCATGTTGGAGGATTGAGAAGAACAAGAATGGTATTGAGAAGAATGAGAAGAACTCCTGGCCTCAGCACTGTGCCTTATTTACTGCTGACCTCTGCACTCTGCCTTATTTACTCTTGACCTCTGTACTCTGCCTTTTTTATTGCTGACCTCTGCACTCTGTCTTATTTACTCCTGACCTCTGCACTCTGCCTTATTTATTCCTGACCTCGGCACTCTCCTTATTTACTCCTGACCTCTGCACTCTGCCTTGTTTACTCCTGACCCCTGCACTCTGCCTTATTTACTCCTGACCTCTGCACTGCGTGTTACTACTGACCTCTGCAATAAGCCCTTTTTATTCCTGACTTTTTAACTGCGCATTATTTACTGCTGTGCTCTGCATTACATACTCATGGCTTCCGAACTCTGCCTTACTTACCCCTTATGCTGAAGTCTACATTTCTCCTCACCTGTGAACTCTGAAATACATACTCCTAACCTCTGCACTCTGCATTATGTACTCCTGACCCCTGAACTCTGAATTACTTACTCCTGAACTACATATTTCTATCCAATGTTCTCTGAGTTACTTATACCTGACCCCTTCGCTCTGCAATATTTCCTCCTGACTTCTGTACTCTGTGTTACTCCTGACCCCGCATTACATACTGTAAATTACATACTTCTGATCCTTGCACTCTATACAGAGGCTCAAGTTTTAAACTTTGCCACACCCAAAATTTGCCACGTACGCCACCTCATTCCTCTCCTTTAGGTGACTGGGGGTGGACGTAGGCTGTATGGGATCCCATGATTTCTAATGGCAGCCCTGGTATACTTATGCGAAACAAGCCGAACATGCATGATCATGTTAAGCACACCAGCTTCTGCCACATTGGCAATGTACCTCTCAGGGTGAAAATACTGCTTCTGTTCAGAAAAACACCAAGGAAGTGTTGTCACTTTAGGCCAGGAAGCTGCACTCTTACTAGAAGAACCATTAGGTACAGTTATTGGAAAGACTACAGATCAATAGAACTAAACTCACATATAGAGGGTAAACAGTTGTTTAATTAATTTTTATTTTTGGTTATACATACAGTTTAACATGCAACCCCCTCCGCACATGTAAAAAAAATGACATTAAATGTTACAAAAATGTTTTTTCCTCCACATGAGAAGAAAAATTAAAAAATATACTTACCTTATACCCTGACTTAAGGATTTTCTAGTGAGATCCTGAAACACTGAGGATTCCATATCTAACTCTAATTTCGCCAGATGACCCATGATGTTACCCTTACAATAGGCACTGTGATGATTTATTTTTAATTTATTTTTAATGTTCAATGCTGTGTGTTTTTACCTGGAAGTTGGGGATTTAAAAACTAACAAACCTTGCATTTGGATGCTTTAATGTCAGATACAGTTTTGCTTGAACAGACCTACAGTATATGATCATGACTGAAAATGTCTAACTTTTTTAATAGTCTGTAAATGGTTATCTAAGAACAATAATAACTTTTTATACCTTATCATACCTTATTATAAGAGTATTTTAACTTTTTGTTCCTGTTTTTGAGTGCCATTGTGAAGCATGGCACGTATTGTATAATACCACCTGGCAATTTATAATAATTAGCAGTAAATGATGTGTCCACAGTTGTATTAAGGAAACATTTGTTTTCTTTTCACACCGTTAATAGGGATTCGTTTGCTCCAGCTGATGCCCCTCATTATAATAACTATGCCATGCCACTGCATTATGTCACCACGCTGTCCAGATGCGACCTTGGACTTTTACCCCCCAGACATTCAATAGCAGAGATACCCTCAGCCCTATTTCTTTATAGCTTCTCTTTTGTGAGCAGGTTACGGCACTAATATGTAACTGTTATAAAGTGCATTTATTCATATGTCATCGATCAAATATCATAGCCATCAATCTCTTTTGTAAGTGTAATACAAATGCTTTATAAACTACATACAGAATACAGACACATTGTATAGTGGCAGTAATTAACAAGATTATGTCATGTATTTATTGTCAAGTAATCTGCTATTATTTATTAAATACAAACCAAAAAAATCAAAATAATATTCACAATGGGGTCTATACACTAAGCTGCCGTAGGCAGCCGAGTGAATGAACGACCTAAAGCGAAGTGAGCCGAACGGCTATTCACTTCAGGCTGGTACGGCTGATTTCAGCCGTATATCGGCTGATTTCAGCCGTATATTGGCTGACATCAGCCGTACATTGGGTGGCTTTGCGTGGCTTCGGGTCGGCCGAACATGCTCAGCATGACCCGAAGTGCAGAAGGAGGTGCAGAAGGAGCCGATCCAACATCTGGATCATAGATGTCGAACAGCAGTGAGTGAATAGCCGAATGCCGCTGATCTGCTCGTCTCTCTGTGGGATCGAGCTGAACAGAAAAATTGTTAAAAAAGTAGAAAAATAAAAATAGAAAACGATTGTGCGGAGCTAGCAATGACAGCTAGCTCCGCCCAACAGTTTTCTATTGGGCGGCGGTTCTGCTGCCGGTCATAAAAAAAGAAAAGCAAAGAGGTAAAGATAGCAGAATTCATAACATGTGCAGTATTTTAAGCTGGCTTGCATCCAAATTCGAACGCGTCAACATGCAGAGGAATCCAAATGTTCCTTTAATGAAAATTCACATCCGTCCGAATTTCGTTCAAAAGGAAACTAAATTGGACATGTGACTGTTCTCTCTGCCAATTAGATTTTTTTTTCCAAAATCCACAATCCGTACAAGGAAATAAAAATCAGAATCAATCCAAAACAAAATACATTTTTTGTGAGGTTACTGTCAGGACCAGCTGTGGACGCACGCTATCAAAGCTAATAGTGATGAGTTGTTTCACCTTTAGCAGCCACCATTTCCATAAGGCAAGCACACCTACCGGTACTTGGATGCCCACAGGACTTAAACTATTTGCTCTGAACAGGTGATGCCACAGGCTGGCCCCCAGGAACAAGGAGAAGTACTGACTGATGTCAAGGTACAACACAGCAACAGGAAAGAAACATGAGACAGAAACTAATACAAGAAAGGTATAGGTTTAAAGAGCCAAGGCAACACTAGGATAGAAGATCAAGGCAGGACTGGGATTCAAGATCAGGATACAGGCTTGTGTAGACAAAGCAAAGACAAGACAAGGCTTGAACTACCACAAGCCCAGAGCTCTAAGGGGCGTGTAGCCAGGCTGATTAGCCTGATCAGCCTCCAGCTGACTGGACTGTGGTAGGTGCAGTTACAAGAGGCAACCACCAGATGGAGCTGAGTGGTTGCTACAGGGATAGGAGCATTTGACATGCTCCTAACAGTTACATGTCTAGTTCACATCTATGCAATGCAGGAGTGCATGTGATGCTGCATGCCATTCCGCATAGCATATTGCAATGGTAGGTGTGATGCGGTGCCATTATTTCTCAACGGCACCCGAATGAACCTACCCATCGCAATTATGTTGTATCCCACCACATTGCATGGTAACCTATTACCATTCCAAGGGGATGTGATGCAAAAAGGAAGGTGCACTTCAAATGAATGGGCTGCCTACTACAGGGCACCACAAGTGCATCCTGCAGCACCTCTGCAATGACGCCTTGCAGAGGTGTGAATGAAGGCTAACTAGGAAGTGACTCATTACAGTTGGACTATTCTATTTGTTACAATTGACATGCTGCTTCGTGCTAGTTGTCCATCATCAGTGCAGTGCTGTTAACCTGCAGCTCTGAATACAAAGTTGACCTGGGGAAAGACGGTTTGATTTGCATGGCTCTGCCCACGATCCTAAATGAAAGAAACAACCTTTTATTTTTAGGATTTGGAAGTGGACTACTTTCTTTTTAAGAAGGCTTTGCTGTGCTTCACACTGCTACATTGGGGAGGCTTTTTGGTTCCTTTTACCCACCTAACCATAAACTGTCTGGTTATACCTTCTCAATGTACAGACTGGAAATAGATTTGCAATATCATTAGTGTTTTTATATGCAGACAAATCTGTCTTTGTAAAGAAAATATAATAAATGAATAAATGTTAACTGCATTTAATGCTGCACACAATTCGGACTTGTCCCAGTAATCCTATTCATTTATCATGAAAGCATGCTTTCAACCCTATCATACTTGCCAATACAACTTTCTGCACGATCTTAATAATCGCATTAGTTTAATATGAAAAGAGAATGTTTCATCTCCCTTTTAGGCTTGGTGATTCTACAATTATAAGGAAACATTTTTGGAAATAGATGAAGCTTTGCTCATTTTTTAGCTAAAGGGGTTCAAGCTCTTTAAGATAAAGAAAAGGAAATGTGTTCTGCAGCCAGTCTTTACAATCCACCTTTATTTCCCCAGCACTGCAATAGAGGAGGTCACAAAGTAAAGGTGAGTTAAGTGTATGTTAACGCAATCACTAAATCTCAGATTTAGTATGTTAATGTAATTTAAAAAGTTGTTTTTAATCCTTTAAAATTTGCAGATTTGATAATAGCGAGTGATCATGATCATGCCAAGAAGGTCCTTGTTTAGGCACCTTCTGTTATGGGGTGACATCTGTTTCCCTATTGTGTTCCTGAAGTGTCATCTTGTCACCTGTGCCCCTGGTGGAGATGACAAGCAGCTGTGCAGACATGCTTTACATAGGTATGGTTCACAATTGTTGCCATCAGAAAGCCAAACCAGATCAATGATGTACAGCCATCAAAGGAGCGAGTGCATGTAGATGGTAAGTGGCTAAAAGGGTCTGGAGGAGATCAGTAACACTGAGGTGCAAAATGGATGGAAAAAAAGGTTAAAACAGTGTATTATGAAATAATGATAGCAGTTTTAGCAAACTAGATGTTATCCAGTTATGTTTTAGATCTAGCTGAAAAGGGTATCTATAGTCAAAAACTAAAAATAAATATTTATTTATATATTGAATTTCCACACATTCTATCCCATTCCTAATAACCATATTGATCAGGAAGTTTGTACACTTACTCAAATGTGCCTATAGAATGTACTTCCTCAATGCACTCACACAATTTCACTCAGCCCTGTGAATATGCACTTCATCTAACTAAGCCTGCTATCTGAACTGTAACTCGGTGTCTGAACTTTCCACAATGCAACCTTATCACTGCTTGCTGGAAGCAATGCATTATGGGATATGTGATCTTAAGAAATCGAGATTGCATCACATCCAGCAGCAGAGAAATAGAAACAAAGCACACTGGGAATTCAGGAAGTAAAGGTGATGACAGACGGAAGGCAGCACTCACTACATAAAAGGGATTTTGTATAAGTAAGCTTTAATTGTTTTATCAAAAACAGCTCTAGTATGTATTCATATTACAATGCTGATGGTATAACAGGATAGTATACCCTGGGACATTATAACTTCTTTAGGTTTCCTTATGGTTCCTGTTTTGCCACACTGCCTTTACTTTGTATTTTCTGTGACTAGTGACCAACATTTTCAGAACCAGATTATACATTTATATACATTTTTATCTTCTACCTAAGGATTGTATGTATTCATGTGACTATGGTAGGGGTATTACATTTAAAATCCAGCAGAGTCAGGGACTGGTTTGAGCAGTTAAATGCTCTTATTAAAGCAGCGAATAATGTGCTGCTGCTACATAAATTGTCACTAAATGGTTGGCACTGAGCTAAGTACCCAGGGGGGACATAGAAGCACACAAACATTGCATGGTGTACTGCTTCTCCTATGCTCCATTATAGGCTTTCCACGGTCTCTGCCTATCCAGGGTAATAAGAGACACTGAAACTGTGATATGAAAGTAAGGCTTTAAAAGGACAAAGAACAATAACAGCAACATGCACCTGCAATGGAGAACACACTAGCAACCCTCCGCTGCACATCATTGCACCTACAGACCATGTGAGAAAGAGATGTGTAGAATTTAACAGGGCAGAACAATATAGCACAAGTGCCAAGGGCCTAATTTAAACTGTGACATGTGGTGAAGTGAACATCTCAGTCATCAGTCTGCAGAAAGGTTTTCTATTTTCCAAATTCCACTCTAAATGATTGCAAGTTTGAAAAAAAATCACAGGTTCCGTTCTTTTCACCATACCTCACTTCACTTAATGCTCTCTCAGAATCGATTTCTTTAAACCAAGGGTTTTCATTCAAGAATTGTTGTACGGTTGGTTTATATAAAATGTATATTTTTTATACCCATCCCCTTAACCCTTTTTGGCCTCCTTGTTTATAGTATTTAGTTTCCTTTGGGATAGTGGTATCAACATGCAACATTATTCTTCACAGAGGTTATTGTAGGAAATTTGTCATTTTTTTTGCCACTCAGAGTCTATGCTTTAGACGGCTTCTCTATTAAGGCCTATGGAGAAAAAGGCAGCAAACGTGCACTATGGAGTAGGGATGAGCCGAACACCCCCGTGTTCGGTTCTAACTCGAATTTTCGAACATGGAAAAAGTTCTAATTCGAACTTAGAACTCAATGCAAGTCTATGGGGGTAGAACTCAGAAAATTAAATGTCCCCATTTTGAAGCCTTATATGCAATTAATTGGCCATAAAAAGTGTATGGGGATCCGGGTACTGCCCTGGGGGACATGTATCAATGAAAAAAACACTTTTAAAAAATATAAATTTTAAAAGAGCAGTGATTTAACATCACTTAAAATGAAACATTACAAATAAAAAATTCCTTTATATATGGTGCCTGCGGGGTCCCCTTTCACTGAAAGTAAAGTGGCGCATCTGTATGATGTATAGAACCTTCTGAAGCAAAAATGACATTTATATACATTTTATTGATATTTATATAGAACTCTAATATACACAGAAGTCTGAGATAACGGAAAATTGTATACTTACCTTCGGTAATTTTCCTTTCCTGGCTCCTCCTCATGTCAGCCTACGATGGGTCAGCTCCGCCCTCCTGACCCGCACAGGACCACCCTCATAGCAGTTAAAAGAGGGTCCCTTACCATAGACCAGTGTTCTATATCCAGCTCACTCGCGACGGTCAATGGGGGGGAAATATTGCGACTGACATGAGGAGGAGCCAGGAAAGGAAAATTACCGAAGGTAAGTATACAATTTTCCGTTTTCCTGGCTCCCTCCTCATGTCAGGGAGGGAAAAAAACCCCCAATAAATAGGCACACACCAAGCATAACTGCCATATAAATTTAATGAGAAAGAGCAGCCGAAAGAACAGCCACTCCCAACGAGGTTTCAGCCCCAAATCTAACATCCAGCTTATAGTGTCGCATAAACGTGTTCGGCGTGTTCCAGCTTGCCGCTCTGCAGATGATATCCACCAGCACCCTCGCGTAGGTAGCCCAGGAAGCCGCCATCGCTCTCGTGGAATGAGCCTTTAAGCCATGGGGAGGGGAAAGACCTGCGACCCCGTAAGCCAACGAAATGGCCTTCACGATCCATGATGAAAGAATCCGCGGAGGGGCCGCCAAACCCTTCTTCGAGCCGCTGGGAAAAATAAACAAATTGTTGTCCCTTCTAAAAGATGCGGTCCGCTGTAAGTATGTGGAGAGATTCTCCACCAGGTCCAACTTTTTCCATTGTAACTCATCCATCTCTGAGATTCCCGAGGTAGGAAACGTGGACAGCTCAATCTCCCAGTTCACATGGAAACTAGATGAGACCTTTGGAAGAAATGACGGTACCGGCCGCAGCAAGACCCCGTTAGGAAGCTTAACGAAGAACGGCTCCTCCATGGACAGAGCGTGCAACTCTGAGACCCTCCGCGCCGAAGCAATGGCTAGCAAGAATGTCATCCTTAGGGTAAGATGCCACAGAGAGCAGGATTGGATAGGATCAAACGGGCCCTGAAGAAGGCTTTTCAGCACCAATGGGAGATCCCATTTCGGAAAGAACACTTTTCGAGGTGGACGAATCTTCCCGACGGCCTTAAGAAACTGCACTACCAAGGGATTAGCCGACCACTCCTAATCCAGGCAGTAACACCGAGCAGCCGGAACAGCCAGAACACACGCTGCCTCCACAGTGCCCGGCCCCATTTAAATACGTTGCCAGGCAACAAGGACGCCGCTCGAGGCTCCAGCTGCCCGGGAGAAACGGCCCGCCCCCCCACGCTAGAACATGCTATGTTCGGGTCGAACATAGGTTCGACTCAAACGTGCAGCCCATCCCTACTATGGAGAGCCGTATTTGTATGGTGCTAGAGTGACATGCAGATGGCACCGCATTCATTCAAGCAAAAAGAATGTCACTAGCACACCTCTTTGTTGACACCTAGCCAGCATGTAAAACAGGAATGCAACATGCTATTTTTAGGAACCACGCACGGTTCCTTCATTAGGCAGAGTGAAAATCATTGTAAAACACCACCAACTTATATACAAATCAGCAAAACACCAGTGAGAACCCTTTGCCCTTCCCTGTCTATCACCATAATAACATCACAATTCCTGCCATTACACAATATGTAAACAGACTGCCCTACCATATTCTGAATCGCATGTTTTGGTACAAAGATATCCCCTGTAATAGTTGCAATGAATATTGCTCGGTTGGTTGTCCTCCTCCATTTTTTGGGATATTGAGCAATGACACGTAGGACATTTGGCTGTTGTGGCTATGGTTACTACATGCAGCATTCTTCCACACAGGGTTCGGTACCGGACCCACTCAAATTGGTAGTGATCCAGAGTGGATGAAGTTTTTGAATGAAAATGTGCTGGTGAAATACTTCCTGTAGTCTCTTCAGTTTCATGTGTACAGCCTCTGACCACTTTCTCTAGCATTACATTTACTGAACATTATGTGTGGCCCTTCAGTGGTATTAGGGGCAGCATTTAAGGCCCCCTATATCAAGTAAGTTGACCACCACTGTTCTATATGCTTTGTAAGGGCTTTTGGAAACCCTTTCTCCATCTTGCATATAACCAGTTCATGGCAGGTGGGCAGCTGTTCACACTGTAAGGTATCTCTAGAAATACAGCACTGAAATGTTAACAAAACAACATTTGATAATCTCATCAAAAAGAAAACGAATGTAAACATCTTTTAATGTAATAACAAACAGCACAAATTTGAAAGCTAGCAAATGTCTAAGCGGATTGGCTTGAAGCATTTGCCAACATTAGACTGTCTCATAGCACAAGTTTGTTTGTGTAATAGTGACTGACATGTGGGCATATCTCTAGTCCACCGTCAAGCCCACACATACAAAGCCACCCTGTCTGCACATTTACTGACTATTCACACTGATGTAATGCTTTCAATATAAAGTGCTTGTTTGGCATTTTCACTTCAAAATAACTATTCAGAATGTATGTATATTTTAATTAATATTACATCACACATGTTAGAAAATTACACCAGCAGCATAAACACACAGATGGCCGTCTACAAATAGCTATCAGTTTACTGGGACTAAATGCACAAGCCACTTGTCTTCCTCCATAGGAAACAATTATACTTATTTATTGTCTGTAGTCTGCCTGTTTATGCTTTAGGGGTAATTTGTTACCGTTGATGATGTAATAATAATTATGTGACATATTTGCTCATAGAGTTGTATTGTAAAGTTAAGGCATGACATCAGGGCAAATATTGAGGAAAGCATTACATAAAAGAGGGCTTTGTGCTATTGATTTGCTAGGAAAACATAGAGGTGTCATAGCTGTCAATCAATAAACGCACACACACGCTGTTCATGACACACCAAATAGGCATCATTGTTCCTTGTGCTATGTAGTGAAACACAGGAGCTCTAGTAAGCTTGTTGACGTTGGAGGAATAATGCGAGTAGGAGTGAGTCAGGAAACAAAGAGGACAGAAAGACACCGGAAAATGCAATGAATAAAATGTGTATAATCATAATCACACAATCACAATTTTTAGAGTCATTTTGTATAGCTGTTAGAATCAAAGCAACTTCTCTTTGTTGATTTCATAGTCATTTATGAAAGCTGAAGTGTTGTCCACAGCAAACGTCCAGATTTCCTACTTCATATGGAGAAAACCTAAATTATTCTGATTAACCTAAAGCCAGCCTGTAGAAATCAAACAAACAAACCCCCATCCGTGCAATCTATATAGAAGTGAATTGCCTTTACTTAAAGTGATCTTAAACCCTATTTTATTTTTTGCTAATTGAGATGCTGAAGACAGGACTTTGCTGCTTTGTTTGCTGCTTTTTTGTGAAGCATCTACATTTCTGTCTCCTCATTTTACTAACATCCCCAATCTCTGACCTAGATTTCCGTTGTAAGGGTCGCTCCTTGCCCCTATGGAGTCCCTTCGGAGCCACACTTACGTGCTCGCGCTCAGTATACCTGCTGCCGCGGCCTTGGCCGTACATGCACAGGCAGCCTATAAGAATAGCAATGAGGTGATTGTGGGTCCGGCATACATGCGTTGTGGTGAAAGGCAATCCAGTAATGACTGCATGCCATGCCAGTTTTTCCTGCTATCGATAACAGTGGATCAAGGTTGCATAATGTGTGTTTTAATAGCCATTTGTACTCTGCAGAAGTAAGTGTGATAACAGAGGAGCACAGTAGAGAGACAGGGACAGAGCGTTGTCACACAATAACAGGAAGTGCCCTAGCAAGGACCTTCATGGCAGGATCATCAGGTATTATTAAAGAAAATATTGAAAATCACTTTTCTGAGTACTAGAACATACTCAAGTTTATTCAAGATTCCAACAATTGGCCTTACCTATACTTAATCTCCCTGCTCCTGTCTACAGCAAACAGCAGTGGAGAAGGTAAGTAAAGGCACACAATGATGCCTTCTACATAATAAAGCTTTAAGGTCCCTTGTTTTCCAGCTTCATTTACTCTATTTAAAAAAAAAAAAAAATACCTCACTTCTTTTTAATGAACAAACGTAACATTTTTGTTATGCAGACTTGGAATTTATGCTTAAAGGCAGCCATGCTTAAAGAGTAATTCCTCTTTAGGAAAAAAAAAGATTTGTGGAAAGGTCAGAGAGGCCACGGCCTAGTACAGTCAAGTTTCAAAGATCTCATTACATGCTTCTTTTCTGTAAGCAGCAGGTATACATCAGGCTAGGGTTGATGATGTGCAAGATGAATCTGCAATCTCTTGGTCTTTCAGTGATTCTCTGGACATCCTCTAAAGCTCTAAGAATTTCTTCTTGCTTCCTCTGGTGGTTATGGCTGTTTTGTTGAGAGGGATTTCACACTGCCCAGCTCACTGCCCAGCTCACAGGTTCTTGGGGGGGAGGGTAAGCTGGTAGGTGAAGGCCCAAAAAAGACTGCAAGGGGCAAGATGTAAAGCTACTTTATCAGTTATATTTACTCTGTGTACAGAACCCCTCTGTGGTTGAATGATTGGTTACCTGAAGTCTGCACAAAGCTAAAGGTAAAACACCAGCGCTTGCCTTAGATTTACTGTAGTAAGCCTTTTTATCTTTGGTAAAATATTATCCAAATATCCATTTAAAAAAAAAATGGTACTGATCATATAATTTTAGTAGTCACACACTTTAGTAGTCAAGCACTGTACTTAGAGTGGTTTGTATCAGTACCTACAGAATAAAAGTAGGTAACAAACTGCAATGAAATTTTGCTAGAATCTTCCCAAGCTAACTTGTATGGAAAAGACTGTATTGTAGAAACAATCAATGATGTAGAGGTCAGGACTTCAAACTGACCTCAAAATCCACAATCACCTTAACATTAGCTCATTCTGGTTACATCAAGGTGACATAAACTTTTTTTACTAGAGCAAACGTGACTTAAATAGATACGGGTGCAACCATTATTCACAAAGCGGTATGCCATTACAGTAATGACACATCCTACTTAGAGGAAAGCCTCATTAACCACAGAAATGGTATGGCATAGAAAATAATATTGTATATATCTCAGAAATACATTTTTCAAATCATAAGAATATTATAACCCTGAAATATTGTAAACCACATGACATAGAATGTTTATTGACAGGCAACCAGTTAAGCCACAAGAAAGCAATGAGCGTAAAAGTGAGCATGCCTGGACCACCCCCAGCTTGATAGGCGTAGAAAAACTGACATCAACGTATAATGACCGGCATCATGTTGTCATCCAACAACCAGATCATGCTGTGGTCAATGTGTTCCACTTTAATGCGACAGTATTCCAAAACATCTTTCAGCTTGGGAGCTTGCATGAATAGAATATAAAATCAATGGTGAAAACAAACAAAATCAACCTTCAAATGACACATACCGTATATACTCGAGTATAAGCCGTCCCGAATATAAGCCGAGGTACCTAATTTTACCAAAAAAAACTGGGAAAAAGTATTGACCCGAATATAAGCCGAGGGTGGGAAAAACCTATTGATTCTGGATGTTGTCAATGAACGGAAATTATTTCTTAATGTTTTGCCTGGAGAGGTTTCAGCTGCCATGCTTCAGTTTATGCTGCAACAAATGAATTTTCCATTAGCACGTCCAAAACTATTTTGACAAAAAGCATAAAAGTTCCTATTATCGTTTTCATCTTGTGTTTACTCACAATAATTTCTTTTCTCTGTCTCCTGAAATGCCTAACAGATATTGTGGACAATAAAGCAGTTCATTTGTGGTGCATTATCTCTTCTGTTAAAGGTCAGAATGAATATAATTTTTCTTTATACAATGTAAAATGAAAGTGGTTAGAAAAAGGCTTCAAAATAAGACAAGATGATAAAAACTGCTAAGCTATTATGAAGAAAATGTATGAAGTCCTTAGCACAAAAACAAAAGAAAGATTCGTGACAGACTTCCTTGCAGAAATTCAGTCATTCTCCGAAATGGTTTTCTTAACTAGGGATTACCAAGGAAATTTGATAGTGAACTGCAGGCAGACATTAAACAACACAGATAGCAGCTATTTTGAATACAGAAAAACTGTGTTTCAGCATTATGTTGGCAGTTGCAATATTTACAGGTGAAACTCGAATAATTAGAATATCGTGCAAAGTTCATTTATTTCACTAATGCAACTTAAAAGGTGAAACTAATATATGAGATAGACTCATTACATGCAAAGCAAGATAATTCAAGCCGTGATTTGTCATAATTGTGATGATTATGGCTTACAGCTGATGAAAACCCCAAGAAGCCCAAATCCACAACCTCAAAAAAGTAGATTATTACATGCAATCAATAAAACAAGGATTGTACATAGAACAATATCGAACCTCTGAAAAGTACAAGCATGCATATGTACTCAGTACTTGGTTTGGGCCCCTTTTGCAGCACTTACTGCAATTACTTTTGCATGATATTCTAATTATTCGAGTTTCACCTGTACTGTAGTTCATTAACTCTTCCCTAATAGAACCTGATTATTAAAGGATAAGTTTAAATCTGTGCCTTAGGAAACCTTGATAGTCAGAGCCAATACTGAAGTCTGGTAGACAATGCTGTTGTATGGTTACAATGTTTTGGTAGACAATGCTGTTATTAAGCAAACTTATATCAAAGGGTAAATGTGTGAGAGTACCAATTTATTCATGGCTTTGGTACTACCATTACACACATTTCAGTAATAGTAAAAAAACATTTTGGGCGCCACCTTGGTGCTAATCATTGCTGCTTCAGAGAGGCACACTTAGTGCCGATTGGCCTTTCCTTCTGGAGGTCATTTCAGTTTTACCCTTAAAGGAGTACTATGAGGTGAGTGCTTTTCAGTGCCTTCTGTGGAGTGGCCTAGATAATCAGTAAGGAATAAGGAACCCTTGTTAGTCATAGTCACCTTGTTTCCCAATATGTCTATCCATTTCCCCTTGAAGGCCCCTATTGACTTTTTTTTTATAGTTCACAGGCATTTACATTTCTCTGTATGGACACATTATTATTATTATTATTATTATTATTATTACATCTATATTTGTATGGACACATTATTATATGTTTGTGCTTCTTATGTTCATATTGCTTTTTCTGTTATTTTTTTCTACAGTAGTAAAAGACAACCAAATAAGGAATGGCTTACATTTTCATTAAACAATAAGGACAACAATTTATTTCAAGAACTGGCATTCATAATTCATCATCACCTGCTTAAAGGCCCATTAATTTGGCCCTTTACATGAATCTGGCTCTGGTCTACACTCATTGCCCAGTTTTGACATATTATTTACTTTAGCAGCCTCTCAGCCAAAGTACTGTATGGACACATTATTATTATTATTATTATTATTATTATTACATCTATATTTGTATGGACACATTATTATATGTTTGTGCTTCTTATGTTCATATTGCTTTTTCTGTTATTTTTTTCTACAGTAGTAAAAGACAACCAAATAAGGAATGGCTTACATTTTCATTAAACAATAAGGACAACAATTTATTTCAAGAACTGGCATTCATAATTCATCATCACCTGCTTAAAGGCCCATTAATTTGGCCCTTTACATGAATCTGGCTCTGGTCTACACTCATTGCCCAGTTTTGACATATTATTTACTTTAGCAGCCTCTCAGCCAAAGTTCCTGTGATAAATGTGACTGATTTACTGTGGCCGTAGTCAATTGGGTTTGAATTCAGCAGATGTCACTGAAAGGGAAACATTATTGAGACACAACAGTCAACTAATTATATTTGCAAACAAAGAGAAAAAAAAAAGTTAATGGAAATTGGGAATTTTAAGGTCCCTCAACCATATGTGG
This sequence comes from Nanorana parkeri, assembly GCF_000935625.1. Classification (NCBI taxonomy): domain Eukaryota; kingdom Metazoa; phylum Chordata; class Amphibia; order Anura; family Dicroglossidae; genus Nanorana; species Nanorana parkeri. Next base: position 1,190,502 of record NW_017306709.1, read on the forward strand.
AAGAAGCGAACATGTGAAAAGAGGAGTTGCCAGTAATTTTTGCAGCTGGCATGGGATAGCTTGCCAACAAAGAGCTCCCGCACAGCTCATGAAGAACCTTCCAATTTTTCACTAAGAAGACATAATGTGATTCTAGCCATGAAATTTCCTTTAATTTTAGCTATATTTGGAAGTAATCTGGAAAATATTACCTTGTATTTCTGGGATGTCAAATTAGCAAACATTTGCTGTATGCTTAGCTGTGTTTTCACTGAATACTATTTCAACGGTTACTCTGAACAAGCAAAGTCCATCGTGCCCAACACAAAGTTTTTACCAGGTCATTCAAAAAAATTCACACATATAATTCATGTAGTTTACATTTATTCAACAATCTTCCTTTTTTATGTGCTTTATTCAATTGCACATGTCAGTTAAAAGTGAACTACAGGCAGATATATAAGACACATATTAATGCATTCACCGTACACTGTACTGTACTCAGCAGTGCATCATTTAATGTATTTTAAAAAAAGTCAATAGTGCAAGTACCTGAATTTGACTTGGTATAGGCCTCTTGTAGTTCTTGTACTGCAGAGTTTGGAGGAAAGGGGGAAAGAAGCAGCACAAGGAATCATAGAAGAGAGAGCACAGTGATAGAAACATATGCTTATTATTGTGCTGCTTCTCCTTTCACTGTCTAGTCACAGGGCAGTTAGAAAACCAGTAAGTGAAGTATCAGAGCTGTGTAGATCCCAGGAATGGAAGGACAAAGATACAAATTACAAATCCATTTGGAAGATAAAACAGATCTCATAACTGTTTCATCCATGCATTTAGCGGTTTTCCTGGAGTCCAGCTTTAAATGTGAACATTTAAAGTTGTAGAGATATGTAAATCCCAAGACTGAATGTACATATCCTTTGACAGGTAAATCAGGAATCATATACAATATGCATATAAACTGTTTATGAGTCTGTGATTATATTTCTACTGCATGTGTCTCTAATGTTGTAGGGCATTATCCAGTAAAATGACTCTTTCCCAGTGGCCTAATTTTCAGTTATTTGTAAGCAGCATTGACTGTATATAAGGACAAAATGAAAGGAGAGAGAGAGAATAAAGAAGGGCAGTAGATGTGATCTAAGCCATATTATTTTCTTATGTTATGTTTTCGTACGGTGAAATCAAGAATAACATTTTAACACACCAGAGATGTCTGTTAAAGTGAAGAAAGACATTTAACAGAAATGCCTTCTTTCAAAGTCCTACTTCCCTCCAGTTATGACTTACTTATGTTATGACCGGTATTGGTCTCATAGTAGGTGCTTTGTGTCAAAGTCAATTATCGCCACCTGTGTCAATCCATATGACTTTTATAAAGAAACAAGACTTTCTCCACTCTCACATATGCTGCACAAAAAAGTTCCAGGTATTTGTCACAACAGAAGATATGGGAAAATGAGGAGATGAAAGTTAAATGGGTCACAGTAAGCAATGCTTTCAGTGGAGTAGGCTTTGATCCCTGCCTAGTTTTTCCTGCTGTTCAACCTCAATGGGGAGATTTCCCACCTGTGTTGGCACACGAATAACCCAGCTGGCCACATAAAGGAATGCTTTGCACAACCTATGCCTTCTAGTCTTAAAGGGAAACTATAAGGTCCTATTTAAATTTTTTGATGCGTTAACGCACATGCATTAAAGTTTGTTCCATTAAGCCAGTCTATTTATTTGAATGGGCTTCCTAATGCACCAAAATGCACTGTGCTTTGCAACACGGGTGAGTTGGGATAGGTGCATTGGGGTGCCGTTCATATTGATGGGCCAAACAGGCCAGAGTTCGGTTGGAATTCAAACTTTAGAACACCAAAAAAGTTTGAATTTGAACTCGAACTCAATGCAAGTCTATGGGGGTAGAACCTTAAAAAACAATTGTCCCCTTTAAGAGGGCTTATATACAAGTTATTGGCCATAAAATGTGTATGGGGATCCAGGTACTGCCCTGGGGGACAGGAATCAATGAAAAAAAACTTTTAAAGGAGCAGTGATTTTAACATCACTGAAAGGGTAACAATAGAAATGAAAAATTAATTTAAATATTGTGCCTGGGGGGTCCCCTTAACCTGCCCGTAAAGTGGCAAATCTGTACGATGTATAGAACGTGCTGCAGCAAAACGGATATTTTTTTTTCATTCTTAAAGCGTGCAGTTCCCCCTCCCAAAAAATACCAGACCGTTTAGGTCTGGTTGGAATGTTAGGAGGGACCAATTTGTTTTTTTAAAAAGCGTGGGGTTCCCCCTAAAACTCATACCAGACCCTTAAGGTCTGGTAGGAATATTGAGGAGGGAACCCATGTAAAAAAAATAATAATTGTGTGGGGTTCCCCCTCAAAGTCATACCAGGCCATTAAGGTCTGGTAGGATTTTTAAGGAGGAACCCCCTCCCCCCCAATAAAATGGGGGGGGGGAAACGTGGGTTCCCCCTAAAATTCCCAACCAGACCCTTGAGCTGAGCATAGGCCTAGCAGTGTCAGAAAGGGGGGGGGGCGAGCACCCCCCCTCCCATACCAGGCCACATGCCCTCAGCACTGGGAGGGTGCTTTTCCAGGGTCGCCCCGGGAAAAGCACCTTATCCCCGTGCGGATGGGGACAAGGGCCTCTTCCCCACAAGCCCTGGGGCGTTGGTTGTGGGGGTCTGCAGGCAGGGGGGGTTATTCACATCAGGGTACCCCTTTCAGCCAGTAACACACTTCCACTTAGGATGGCTCCACTCTATGGAGGAGAAATGGAGCCACATTGGACAGGCTCTTTCATCAGGCCTGACACCTGATGAAGCCAGAAAATTAAACTTGGATTAACGTGACAATAAACTCAGCAGTTACATTTTTAAAAAAATGCAAAAATGTATCCTATTTGTACATCATCAGCTGTAGATCATCAAATCATCTCTGAATTGCTGCTGACACTGTCCTTCCTTCTGGATGGTGGTTACTTTTGTTTTCCATGGCCCCTGTGTGTGTTGTAAAGTAGCCACTCCAAGCTCACTCCCATGATGGACTACAATCTCTGGTAAAGTTTACTAATTTGTATTGAAATTATAGTCCATCACAGGAGTGAGCTTGGAGCCATGGCTACTTTACAACACAAAGGGACCATGGGGAAGAAAAGTGGCCACCCTCCAGAAGGAAGGGCAGTCAGCATTAATTCAGAGATGAATTGAGGATCTACAGCCGAATGATACACACATAAGATACATTTTTGTTAATAGGTACTTGAATGCATTTTTAAGATTTAGCTCCTGAGTTTAGTGCCCCTTTAATTGCCTTTTCAATGGCAAAATGCGCACTATTGTTTCTGGGCCCTACTACGGGTACAAACAACATATAATGCATACATATATGGTACCCCTATGCACATCAGGAGTAGGAGAAATTATTTTGGGTTGTTTTTTGGTGCTGGGTCACGGTAATGACAAGAAATATTCAGCTTTTTTTAAAATATATATATTTTTACTATTTTTGGTGAGGTTTACTTTGATAATGAAACAAAATAAGGGGTTATCCATTAACATTTACCACCAAATGTAGGTCCAGTTTGTCCTGAAAAACAAGTATAGTTCACCTGGATAAATAAAGATATTTACCGTTTTACTAACACTTGCCATATTTGCAAAACTTAGGCGTTAAGGCTTCTCTTACCGTCAGTCATTAGGGGTTAAATAATATACATGTGCATGATATTCATGCATATGAATATAATTTGCAGCTATGATTTATAAAACAATTTCTGCTTAGGCTTACTTCTGACTGCTTGTCAAAAAAGAAAATCCTAGACCTTGTTTGTATCAGATAGGAAGTGGTGTTATCATTAATCACATGTATCTATGACCAGACAAGAGCTAGAAATAAACACTTTTGGCGTCCTGAATTTCTTAAATGGTTATGGAGCCCAACAAAAAGAAGCAGAACAGAGCCAAGACACTCTTTGTGATAACACAAAGATCGTGTCCTTCAGCCTTATCTAGTCGTAGAGGAACATTGAGAAACAAACAAAGCAAGTAATTTTGCTGCCATTCTCTAGCTGTGCATTGGGAATATATCAATAAATTGTAGTCTTGAACTTAAAAGGTTTTTCAGCGTCTTTGAAAATGGACCTATTGTTCCCTCTTGGTGTCTTTTTGACAGCATAAGCAATTTATACAATAAAATCCATTCCACTTTGCTTCAAATTGTGACAGTGAAGTGCTGTTCTCGTTTAATGGGTGCAGCAGGCATTTGCTGTTCATAAAGGCTTACAATTAAACTAATGGTTAGCAGCATTTGGAAAATGATTCTCATAGAGAGAGTAATTAAGAAATAATATACACAAGCAAATGAGGAAAGATTTTTAGACAAGATTTCTCATCTGTTTTAATTTATGCATATTTAGAGCCTCTCAGTTTGAAGGGAAATTATACCCGTGAAGATATTAGCCGTAATTACCTTAAATACTGCTTACTTCTCATGATGCTGTTTTTGTCATGTACTTGTATAATACAGCAATTTAGTGGCAATTCCTTAATAGCATGTGTTTTACTTTGCCACATGCGCAGGAAGGAGCAATATTTAAAAACACAGTAATGCTGATCAGCTGTACTTGCACAGGCTGTGCAGCAGCACAAAGCCCCTCTGAGGTTCAGGGGCCCATTTATAATAGATATGGGTCACATAAGTAATAGGACCTCTCCTCCCGTTGTCGTGAAAACCTGGTAGTGGTTCATTTCTTTCTTGCTGTCAGGTGATAGATAGATAGATAGATAAAATTTAAAATTGATATTAATATGACCCCGGAGCTAAAATTTCTGAAACCAAAAAGGAAAAAAGCTGCTGAACTCAGGCTAAAAGCCTACAGAATAATGGTGAAATTAAGTGTACAGCGCTAAATAGAACGCCGGAATGAGAGCAATAGTTCTAGTGCTATCAGTCACTGATAACACTAAACTGATGAGTGGTAAAAGCTTTTAAAGCGTCGCCTATGGTCAATTTTGGGTATGGTAGTTTTTTGTGATTTCGCGGATGCGCGCAATTTTAAAGCATGACATGTTTGGTGTCTATTTCCCCGCCGTGACCCCGTCTTTTATATTTTACCAAAAATATGGGTAATACTCATTGTTTCCTAATATAATGGGAAAAAAAATTTCAATAATTTTTCCTTAATATAGTGAAAAATAAAATCCACCAAAAGAAAGCTCTATCTGTGCCCAAAAAATTGTACAAAATTCATTTCAGTACAGCGTTGCATGACAATAAACGTCAATCAAAGTACAGCAGCGCTGAATACTGAAAAATGGCTTGGCCAGGAAGGGGGGTATAAACACCTGGTCTTGAAGTGGTTAATTCACCTCTCTTCTAGTCCTTCTCTTTTTCTTTTTTTTTTCTTCTCTTCTGCTTTAATACAATAATGCCTGGTTTATTTCAAGAGCATTATGCGATTCACTACAGTCTACCATGTTTTATTGGGCTCTTTTGTTATATCCTTATTGTTGTGCCTGATATTTATTCCATGATTATCATATTGCTTAATACTCATGTACAATTGCACAAATTTATGTTAATTGATGTTTGTTACCTTAACTTTTAATTGTGAAAAACAAATAAAAAACAATGAACAAGAAAAAAAAATAATACCATGACAATAATCTGGATTTAAAGCTGCACTCTAGGTAGATATAATCGTTGCTATTAATTAATAATTGGATGTATTTTTTCAAAATGTATATATTTTTTAAAAGCACCTGAATTTAACATAGGCCTTATAAAGTCCCCTGTTCAACAGGTGTCAGACTGGGAGAGAGTGGGCAAGCACTTGGAGCCAATCAAGGCGCGCTGTATGCAAATGTGCTGACAAGGAAAGGAATCTGATGATAGAAGGAGAAAGTACAGTGGGCAATCTCATGAATGACAGCTGGCTCTGCCTCTCTAGAGCCAGAACCAGCTGTGCCCCCCCGTCTGTCCCTTCAACCAGCACTGGAGGAATAGAGAGGGGAGGGGGGAATCCCTGCAGGGAGCCGTGACTGACAGTCACCACTCTCTGTTGGGAGAAGATGATGCTCAGATGATGCTCTTCTGTCTGGCCATAAGAGGGAGCCTGGGAGTAGTGAGCAACGTTCAAGAGTCTGCTCAGGTAAAGAAGGAAACACATGTGAGTAAAATGGCAGCCAGGCCAGAATGCTGCAAACCATTAATGTCAGGGTGGAACTCTGACAGGGGGGGGGATTTTCCTTTACTTTTTGTTCCAATCCCATTCATCTCATCCCATACATATAACAGGAATTGAGAGGAAATCTTCCCAAAGTGGAATGAATCAATATAGCTGGCCAGGTTATAGCTGAGACTATCAATGCCAGCTATAATGGGTCTCCCAGGAGGCTTGAGAGGATTTTTATGTATTTTGGGGATACAGGTTCCCTTTACCCATATCATTCCACTCCTTTGGTCTTTCTTCAATTAAATCTTCACTCCCTCTATTTTCAGATGTTGTTAACATGTTGGTATAATTTGCGTTCTTCATTGAAAAATGGTGTTGTAGCGTCAGTTTTCTAATGAATCTGCGTAGATCCATAAATAATGAAAACTCGTTGGGGGTGGAGGAGGGGGCAAAGCTCAGGCCCTTTTGGAGAATCACAATTTCGTTATCTTGGAGACCGTGGGATGAAAGACTTAATAATTTGAGTATTATTATTGGTCTTAGAGGATATGGCTAGAAGGTGTACGGACATGTACTAAAAAAGATTCTGCATCCTTGATTCCAGTGGCGTAACCAGAGTTATGGGCGCCCGGGGCAGACATTTTTTTTTCGCCCCCATACCCTCTCCCATTCTAATACTGATTCTTGTTCTTCTACCGCTGAGGCCCGTGAATGATCTCTAGTCTTGCTGAGGGAGGGAATGACGCCTGTGGAGGATTTCTTGGCTACAGCACTCAAGATTTTATGTGATTCTGGCTTTGTTTTTTTGATGGAAGATGGGAAGGAAAGTTGGTTCCTATGTTTGGGCGTGCTCATGTGAGCCAGTTACGATTGGTTGTTTGTGAGTACATTTCAGTTGTTTTAGGTATCTATTAAAGTAGTTTTTACACTATGGAGGCACTCCTCTTGCTTCTCTTTCAGCTGTGTGTCCTAAGCAGGAGATCCAATTACAGGTTATTCACAACATAATAGTAAAATGATTGAGCAGAGGTTTTTTGAATATTTTGACTCAAAATTTCAGATTTTCTTGACCAAGAAAAAATTAAAAAATGAAAACATATAATACTGTTAATTGTAATACATAAATCCTTATCCATCTTGTAAACCAGAAATACTTTTAATGTCAGGAAGCTGAAAATGGAGGTGGTATTATTTCTTCCATTTTTCAATGTTATCATCTTTTTCATCAACTTATATACCTTTTACTGGCTCATACTTCACTTTGACATCACAGCTTTTAATAAACTAAAGAGGTAAATTATAGGAAGCACAAATCAATTATTTAGCCGATTTTTAAAATTGTGAACTAACTTATACAAGCTACTAAAATTGGTTGCAAGCCCTGTAAATGAATCCATCATGGGAATGGCATTACACAGGTGAGTAGCAAGTGCATCATTAACTTCCCACCCCTGTAGGGGTCTTTATTATAATGCAAATACATTATATCCATTTTATTTATAAAATATCAATTAAAAATGGTGATTAAAAATAACATAAAACCCCTTTTGAAACAATGAAGGTCATACAAGAGGCAATAATGGGAATAATGAATAAAGATTAAATAATAGGAGGTTCTGCAGGGTAAAGCAGGGAAATAAATGATGTTGAAATCATTCCAGGAGAAAAGACCATCTGCTTTGATGTGAACAATAGCTAATTATTAACAAGGCTAGTTAATTTAGCCTTTTTTAATAGCGTGTGGCATCTGTGTCCCGCTGCTCAACTAATAGTTTTGAGATTAGAACTCACACCAACACCTGCAGAACAAGCAATGCAAACAAAGGACGCTTTACCCCTAGAGTAGGTATCTTACAGTAAGTATACGGAGTTCAGATGTTCTGAATGGTTTGATGCAAACCTAAAGCATAGCTAAACTCAAAAACAAACTCAGCAAAATGATGATGCAACAGTTACATAATATTTAAAGGTGTCAGGTACTAATAAAGTTGGTATAAATGTTACATTTTTATATTTTATATACAGATATTTCAACATCTCAGTAGTTTAAAGCAAAATCCTGGACCAACATTAACACAGCAATGGATGAACTGTTGAGAAATTCTGATGTGTATGTAGCAGTGACGTACCGTGCCTTCTGTGCTGGGAGAGGCATCCCCCTGCCTGCCATAGCTCCACCCTGTCCCGCTGAAGCTCCGTCCCCGTCCAGCCGAAGCCCCTCCCCCAGCTCGGTAACCAAGCTGTGTGGGGAGGAGGAAAGGAGGAGACAGGGAGGAGCCTCCCTGTCCCTCACTTGCCCATCATTGGTGAGGCATCGAGGCTGTTTTTCTTTTATTTTTTTGATTGGACAGCTTGGACCAATGGCGCTTTGCCATTGGTCTAAGCCATCCACAGAGCTCACGCCTCTAACACAGAGTAGAAAGCTCTTGCCTCACCAAGTTAGGTTACACAAGCAGTGGGGAAGCCCACTGCTGTGTAACCTAACTAACTGTCAGAAGCCGGATGCAGCACTGCCTGTACACTGTACAGGTACACGTAAGAACAGGATAACACAGGGACTCACACACATGCATACACTTGCAGAATCACATGCATACACGCAATAGGTTGAACTTAATGGACCTGTGTCTTTATTCAACCTCAAATACTATGTAACTATGTAATTAACAGGCAGCGCTCCGTTCATGACAGGTTATACAGCGGGGAGGCTTTCCCTGCTGTGTAACCTGTAATAAGCCGCTCTGAATGGAGAAAAAGCTGTCAACTTCAGAATTGAAGCTGACAGCTTTTTCATTCATAATACTAGGTGAGGTTCTGCCTCACCTGCCTCCCCTGACCGCACGTCCCTGGTATGTAGGCAGTACTACAACATAACAAAATATAAAAAATAAACACATGACCACCCAGGAAGCCTAAAGTTATTTTTAGGGACAAAACAGCAAATAAACGAGACAGAGGTTCTAAGTTTCCCCATTCTATCCAAAACCAATATACAGAAATTTGAAGGATTCCATCTTTAAACAACATGCTTTCTACTTTACGTAGAGAACCATCATTAGTTTTTAAAGTTCACCATTCAAAAGCCTTCAGAGAAAGATAAGACAATTACATTTTACCTGAGCAGCAGACAGTCTGATCTTAAATGTAACATAGGCCTTTATTCATGTGGTTTTTAACATGTCATAGCATTTAAGGGCCACCCTATTCTGAAGATGACATTTATAGTAACAGCAAAATACATGTGAGCCTATACAAAGAGCAATAACCTAAGAAGTGACAACATCAAAACACAATAATTACATTTAGGGGTCTATTTATAAACAATTTGCAGAGCCATTCACCTTGCAAATGTAATTTTTAAAAGTGACACTACACTCAGGAGTTAAATCTTAAAAATGCATTCAAGTACCCTAACTATTAACAAAAGTGTATATTATTTGAGTATCACTCAACTGTAGATCCTCAAATCATCTCTGAATTCTTGCTGGCACTGTCCTTCCTTCTGGACAGTGGTTACTTTTGTTCCCTATGGTCGTTGTGTGTGTTGTAAAGTAGCCACCACTCCAAGTTCACTCCCGGCATGGACTACAATCTCATGTTTAGTTTACTAATTTGTATTGAGATTGTGGTGCATCACGGGGCTGAGCTTGGAGCGGTGGCTATTTTACAACACACACAAGGACCATAGGGAACAAAAGTAACCACCGTCCAGAAGGAAGGACAGTGCCAGCAAGAATTCAGAGATGATTTGAGGATCTACAGTTGAGTGATACACAAATAATATACACTTTTGTTAATAGTTAAGGCACTTGAATTAATCTTTAGGATTTAACTTCTAAATTCAGTGTCAATTTATGTATTTATTTCCTATAATCCTTAGCTCTATCTAGTGGCCATAATGCAGTGTTTTCCAAATAGACATTCCACATGAAAAGAAAATGTACTAAAAATGTTATTTCGTCCTTCTATTCACACAGAAAGAACATTCACATAGATTTGCAGAGTGAATGGCTCTGTGAATGGTTTTTAACTAGACCACTTACTATTTTTTGTTCTTATTTTCATTTGCCTATGTCTGGCCAAATAAATTTTTGTGAGTTAATCCAGCAGCAGAACTAAAAAAGTGGAGCCAGCTCAGGTAACATTTAGTCAATATTCTTTTATGAAGGCTCTTAAATGGTGAACTTCTCAAACTAGTGGTGGTTCTAAATAAAGTGGACAACCTGTTAAATGCTCTGGAGGTTCATTTCTGCAACTTTACTTTAGCTAATTTAGGATAAAATGGGAAGTACCCTTTTCAGGTTTCTTTGCTGGATGTATCCACATACTGCAAATAAACTTCCTTTCCCCCTGTCAACGACTGGCAATATAAATTTCCCCTCATGTCCTATCCTAGTGACCATATGAGAAATTAGGGGAATTTCACCAGTGAGGCTACAGACACACACACAGCCTTTCTAGCCCTTCTCTAGCTTTCTACAATTTCCACAAAGAAATTGTGACTATAGCCAGACTTTTACTTTTCTCAAACATATTTACATCACAAGAGGATAGAACCTATAAGGAAGAATGTATTGTATGACTATGTACTATGGTTGTAATTATTGTAGTAAACCTCAAATGCTGATGGCTTTTTGCTATTTATTTATTTTTGCTGATTTTATAGACTTGTCTCCATCCAAAATCCTAATCCGATTTTAGAAATCATGGAGCATAATCATGAAAGCAATTTTTAGGTGTAAGACTTAGATTAAATATAACGTTTTATGAATGCTATAAATGTTTTACTTATAGAGAAAATGCATACAATGGTCTATTTGAGAATAAAAAAGATATTGAGTCACTATAAAAATAAATGTTATGCATAATAAGTCAGAGACTTCTGCTAAACCGTTATATAACAATACATTTTCACACACTGAACCATAGTAAACAGCTAATTGTTACTAGACTACAAAACAAAATTTATGCCTGCAGATTAGAAAAAAATTTCATTTTAAAGTAAATTAACCTAATTTCACCTAGAACATTTGTCTTCTGAGCGGTGACATTTTTCATGCCATTAAACTGACCTGTTATAATTACTGAACTGCACATTTTTGACAATAAAGCACACAAATCATTAGTATAATCATGCAAATCATTATGGTTTACACATTGTCCTCAGTTTTAATTTATGTATGAAATACTGTAATATACAGTACTAGTAGATTGTATGAATGCAGAACAATGTTTCAATTAAATGACTTGTATGTGGTAATATTTAGTGACTATTTATATGCATTTATGAGCAAGTATTAAAAAAAGGAATATGCTTATATCAAAAATAGCATTTGCATTCATGTAGTGTCCATTGCCCTTTTCTTCTCCTGTCCAAATTAAAGCTCCCACTACTCTACAGTAGTAATTCTAGTATGTCATAATTTGTCAGAAATAAACCAATGTGATGATAGTGACAAGTTGTGAAAGACATGTGATACATGATGAGTGACATAAAAACCGACATTTGTATATATATACATAATGAATGACAAATTACCTATGTCATAATAACCTTTCTCTAACTGTTCCTTATAGTTAATAATAGGATATTTTGTTTTTATTTATAGAGACGCCTTTTATTTTTCATACATAATAAATATTTCATTTATATTTCTTTCTTTCTTTTTTTTTTTTCCAATAAAGTTTTATTCAAGAAAGTTTTTCACAAAAGACAATCACAGCAATGATCAACAGGGTTACAAGGGTTGATCAATAGTATGAGTTAAGGGTACATAAACAACATAGATCTGCGATATTTGTTGTATTAAGTCTAATTTTCTATCTCGTGAGGTCGCAGGACATAGCATTACAGACAACAAACAGGTATTCAGATGAGTAGGGTCGTGTGGAGAGGGATAGCGCTTTCAGGGGGAGTATGTATATAGTTCGTGGGGGGACATTTTCCTCCCTCCAGGTGAAGGCAAGGTCTTACATCGATTCCAGTCAGAGGTCCACTGTGGTTTCAATGTGTCGACCCCTATTCCTGTCTCTCCCAGGAGTCGTAAGGCACGTCTACCTCGTAAGATGAGCAGGTCTATGGGGGCGAGGAAGTATTAAAGCAGGATATTTTGGGAATATGTGCCCTCCATGAAAAGACAGAAATGGTATCTCCAGTATGATCTATAAAAGTCTAGTCAGGATTAGACATCGGGACTTGGGGTTCTGTTTCGTGAGCGGGAGATCTGGACCTTGTCACATAGTCGATCCAACAAGGTCAAAGCCTGGTGAATTTGTCTATTTTATCTGCTTTGGTGTAGAGGAGCTCTTCCATTTGACAAATGTGATTTAATTGTTTGATCCATTCAGAGTGTGTCGGGATAGTAGGCTCTCTCCAGTGTCAGGGAATGACCGCTCTGGCCGCGTTGATCAGGTGTTTGAGTATTGTTTTGTGGTGGTTGGGTTCAGTCTGGTCGTCTGGTGACCCATGTAGGAGAAATCTGGCTGGGTGAAACTTTACACTTATTCCCAGTATTTGGGATATTGAGGCGTGTATTTGGGTCCAGTAGGGTTGGAGGAGTGAGCAGGACCAGAAAATATGTGGTACAGTGCCTCGCTTCGTTTGACATCTCCAACAGGTGTTTCATTTATATTTCTAAGTCTTTTTAATTGTTTTTTTTCTTTTCCTTAACTAAAATACTTCCAGTTTTGGTTGAACATTTTACTTAAATGGGGTGAAGTCAAAACTTGTTTCACACATTTAATTTAGTTAACTCTATGGAGCAGAACCTGGCAAATCGGACCACAGGAGTGCATAACATACCCTTGAACACTAGTTGTAAATACTTACATTTCACCCCTACTTTGACTGTGACAAACTATTTTTAGCTTTATGCCTAAGAGCAATCCAGCAAGAAATGTGGACACCAGCAGGGCTGAACCAAGCCTCATCACCTAGCAGGGATGCTGGCTGATGTCATGCACCATGGCCACATTTGGTCAATTACATCAGTTAGTATCCCGCCCCTTTGTTTACATTCAGATGCTGACCCGAGAGATGTCATTTTCGGTGAGTGTGTGTGACGGGTTGGGATCGTCTCAGCGCGTTGACATGTTTTGTTTTAGCTGGTGGTCAGGTATCATTTATCATGATTGATGATGGATCTACATCGCTGAACAATGTGATCGACAATGGATTTAGATATTGGTACTTTTTTTATAAAGAACTTTTTTTGTCAGTTTTTAACCAGGGCTATGGAAACCTTACATATTCATGCCAGAGCAAGGCCGGATATCTGAAGGCCCCTTATCTTAAAGGGGGCTTTCGGATTCCGATGTCTGTCTCCAATAGACCCCCATATCCACTGGGCCATGGATGTGGGGATGAGGCCATTGTCCACATCAATGTCAACAATGTGGCCTCTCTGAAAAAGTGCCTTCCCCATGTTGAGGAAATATGACCTGGTATAAGGGTCTGGAATAGATTATACAAAAAATAAAAAAATAAACATTTTGTTTTGTAAAAATGTCACAAAAAATGCAGGTTTAGGGCATCCTCCAAGCATAATATTTTAAGGAGTTTTGTATTTTTTTTGTTTCACTGTAAGCCTTATTAAAACAGCGGCTTCCCTTTAGGATCAATTCTCTGAATGCACCTGTGAACTGAACCCAAGCACATTCATCCTTCACGAGTTGCTACACAAGAACAATTTGAGGCCAGGTCATATCCACTTTAGAGATCTCAAACTGTAATCCCTGAGGTGTGTAAGAAACCATTATTTGAATTAATATTCAGGCATCTATCACACCTTAATACATCAGCTTTGGGCAGACTGGCAATTCCTTGGTAAATAGGTGTGGGGTATTTGCCAGGCTGTCAATTTATCATTACTTTTTCCTATATTTCTTTTCCTGATTGAGTACATATAATTTTCTTGTTTCTATGGTATGATGGGTAATGGAGCATTGTAATACTGTACCTAAATCCACTGAATGGGGATATTAATTTAAAACACTGACAGAATTGTAATTATTTTTGGGAACATTTGCTTAAAAAGTTAAAGCAATGTCATTTTTGGAGCCAAATAAAAGTTATGTTGTTCTAGGTGTTATTTATTTAGAGGTTGCAGAATTTTACATATTACAGCGAAGGAGAGGTTAGCAAATAAATTTAATCAAATGGCCTTAAGGTAACCATTTGTACTATAGCACAAAGCAGGCTGAAAGGTGCAGCAGATTGTTATAAATGAAACTGTTTTTTTAATTAGATGAATATTGTTTACCTCAAGGTATAGTTGTGGATTACTTTTTTACCATAATACTATTAAATACTATTAGCCATGGAACCATAGAGATGTATTTTTTTTCCTAGCAAGGCTAATTGACTTTATCCCAGTTTGTTCTCAATGTAAATGTGTGGGTACTTGTGGTTTTATATAACAGATTTTTTAACTTGCATGCTTACATTTACTAAAAATGTGTATGTGATTGTAACAGCTGAGGGAATGTGGTATGGTCTCAATTAAATATTTTGTCCATGCAGATTCAGTATTTTTAGATACAAGTGAAGACTAGTGATGGGGATGGACTTGGTGTAAAATTTGTTTTTCGGACAAAACAAATGAAAATGAAAAACATTTTCATTCATTTTGTTAATGGAAACGATTTTTTAATGCTGTTTCGGATTCGGAGGCAACGAGCCTCCGATTCCAAAACCGCACAAAGAAACTGCAGAACTAGCAGTGGCCGTATCGGCCGCCAGTGCGCTCTGTGCATGCGTACCACTATTTAGGAGCATATCTTAAGTTAGCAGCACCCGAATATGTGGGCGCCACCATCTTGGTGTATACCAAGATATACTCCAAAATGGTGGCGCACATGCGCAGAACACGCTGGCAGCCGATTTGGCTGCCGCTCTTTCTGCAAATAACGCTACCCAACGCTGCACACGCATGGCGTTATGTGACTTTATGCACCCCACCTCCAAGATGGTGGCGGGCATGCACAGAATGCGCCGGCGGCCAAAATGTACCGTATTCAAATGTATTCAATGTATATGGATATACCTACTAATCAAAAGTTTGGTGTATGTTTCTACATGTTTGGAGAAGCCATACCACTGATTTAGTCTAGGTGACATTCTCCTTGTTAGCTGTATTATATGAAGTATTTGCCTGGACTTCACTTACCAGACTGTATTTGAGATTTTCACAGCATTATTGATATTCAATTGCTATATGATACTGTCATATATTGAATCATAGCCTTGGATGAAACTCCCATATGTTTAGTTGGGAATTACTTATACTATTATTCAAATTAGCATTGTAATGTTAAGAAAAGTTGGCCAAATGATTAGATAAAGAGGGAACTTGAAGATGATTTCTACTAAATAGATACAGAGTGAAAATTGGGCCCCCCTCTCCCCCGACAATGAGAGTCTGCATTGAGCTCTCCGCGCTCTAATGTGCAGGAGGAATAGAGCAGTGCTGTCCAATCTAATTAGACCAGAACCCAGTAACTTTCTTCCAAGGCCTTCCACGCCCAACCCATTTACTTCTTTACGGTGCATTAAGACAGCCCATTCAAAGTACAATAAAAGTATGGAAATACATGTTTTGTAGGTCAGTGTAGGTCTCCTCCACTCAACCATGCTATCGCTTACTCCCCCAGTCTCTGTGCCGCTTTGGAATTCTGTGTCATTGCTCTGCTGGTGCAAGTGGAGAGGGGACACTGGTGCCTCCCAACAGTCTGACACCCAGCTTTAGAGACATCCTGAGCACACACCCCCAGGATCTTTGAATCACCTCCACATCCCTTCCTACATTGCTCATTTCTGCATCCCTTTTCTGAATAACCTTTGCACCCCCATGCACCCTTTTCCAATACAGCTCGCCTTTGTACATCACGCCACCCTCTTCCAACACCGATCACCTCTGCACCCCCTGCAACCTTATTCCTACACTGCTCACTTCTGCACCCCTTGCCACCCTCTTCCAAAACTGCTCAACTCCAACTCTCTTGTAATAATGTTTACCCTTGCAGCTTACCTCAGGACTCCTGCTAGCAAAGGTACCATGGGCTGTGGGTGGAGCCAAATGATGCAGCTACAAGCCACTAATATACTAGAAAAGAATAGAGGGAGCAAAGCTGGGGTGGGTCAAAAACATCACTCCTCCCCCTCCTACTGCTGTACAGCACAGCCCAGTCAAGCAGGATCCTAAAAGACCTGCCCACTCACCAGGATACCAGGATACAGGTTCATCCCCTCCTTCCCTACAGGCAGCAGGTCCAGGTCCCATTTCTGACTTGATGGGGCCCTCAATCCATTACAGAAGAGCTGCCTGTACCTCACTATCAATGGCCCTGGACAGTCCATGGAACTATAGCAATCACAGGAGCTGCCAGGTAGCAGTTTCCCAATAAGAACTTTAGGTGGCAGCACAGTGCAGTCTATAAAAGAACAGTGAAGTACAAAGAACTACTTGGGTTTTCACTGGGGAAACTCTTCTCTCACAAGGAGGTAGACTGCCTCTGGTAGTGCAGGTGGCCAGCTAAGGGGTTCCTCAGATCTGTTCCACAGGCAAGTGGCATGGAAGATTGTAAGCCCTCAGGGGCATGGCCCTCTTTACCATCTTGTCTTGAATTGTATTGTAATGTCTTCCTTATATTGTAAAGCGCTGCGCAAACTGTTGGCGCAATATAAATACTATGTAATAATAATAATAATGAAGAGTCTCTTGTCTGGACACCCGAGTGAAAAGCTGTAGGAGCAGGGACACCCCACTGGAAGCTCAGCTTTCTGGTAATAGTTGGAGTCGTGCTCTCTGCACTCGGTCTTCTCTTGAAGCTGTGTGTTATTGTGTCCAAAACTGGCTGCTCACATGCTGGTTACAGAGTTGGAGGGTCAGACACCTGGTGATAGATCTCATTCCCAGTCATTTCTGTTTCATCAGGATGGTCTCTCGGGACTGACGAAGGTGACAGTTAGGGAATGTTATATTCTCTAGGCATGCCCAGGACCCCAGGGGCTTCTGGGAACCAAGGGGATGGTTGGAGTACACTGGATTGTGATAAAATAATTTAAAAGAGGTGGGGAAAGAGGCCATTAATGTAAAAATGGAGAAGCCAAGCTGGCTCAGCAGGGGGCTGAGTGCTTGGGTCCGTGCTGCATTTGAGGTCTATGTGGGGTCATATTATATAGAATGGGGAAAGGGTGTGGCGGTAAAGAAACAATACAGGATTTCCCTACAAATATAAACTTGTACTTTAACTGCAGTAGAGCATAAACTGAACGCACCAACCTAGTCCCATTGTCTGGCAGGGCAGTGTCTCAGGAATAGATTGTAAATATATATCCTTTAATGGACAACCAGCTCTTACATACATATATTTCAAATGTGTATTTATTTGTTTGTCTGGGATTTACCCTTAAAATACTTACTGCTTTTCAGCTAGACTGCAGTTCTTCTTAAACTGGAGTTAAAGAGTTGAAAAGGTTGCATAATAAGGTCATCTTGCTTATTATAAACAATGAAAGCTCAAATCACAGATTGCATGAGACTGTACTTATTTAAAACTATGTGCAAGCAATGTGTTATCCAATTTTTCCATATAAATGTCCTGTATTATTTGTTTTTAAGTATTCATCTTGTTAAAGTTGATATGCCCTTGAAAATAAGTGGTAAAACATCTGAAAAGAAACTCAGCAGCTGAACATGAGTTTGTTCAATACAATTCTTTCTACATTAAGTTAAGGTGAATTTGGTGAAGCACAGACTGCATACCAATCTTTCTTGCTGCTCTTGTCTTGCCCTTCACGACATGGCTGGATGAGCAGACTGCTACTGTTTCTATAGAAATTCATTTTCCATCTTAAATGTAAGAGATTACAATGCATATTCTGAGTCATAGTTAGGACATCTTTGTACTACCAAGGAGAGTTTTGAAATAACCATCCCATCAGCATTCGTGGTAAAAAAATCATTTTTCCCTAGCTGTTATGTTTGGTTACTGATACAAGTATTCTGTAATATTCCTCATATACCAGAATTAATTTCAGAACATTAGTTTGCAACCCTTTTCATGGCAGCGATTGTGTGGCAGCTTGCTTAGGTGAATCCAGAGCTCTATAAAACAGATACTTTATAAGCTGACTTCCCCTACAACTAATAATTCTGTTTTGAGCAAACATTTATTTTTGAGTTTTGTGTGGTTTTACTGCCACTTTTAGAACCTATTGGTGTAAAAGGCAGTTTGCACATTTATTAAATCTATATTAATGGATAAGATACAGTTCTATTTAACCTTTGCCTGAACAAAGCAATATCTCAAATCACAGCAGCAGCAGGATCACAGCAGCACACACAAGCTGCCCAGTCTCTCTGGCAGCACAGCTCAAATGCTGTCCTCCTAACTTCAGGCACACAGCTCCCAGCAGCCATGCAGTCTCTACCCACTTGCCACTCTTTTGCCCTCAGTGGTCAATCCAAAATGGCTGCCATTTTTCAATGTTTAGGGAGAAATGTATTCTCTTTCCCTGAGTTATCAGTCACTGGCAGGGAAGGAAGTGATTGATGAGCTACATGTGGGAGAATCATTCTGCTGGACTCCTTAAAGGGGACACCCGTGGGTGCTACACTAGGTTTTTTGTTGTTGTTTTTTGCTAGTTAGCTTGAAAGTGTTTTATATGTTTTCCTTCAACAACGGTGGGTTTTTCTGTGAAGCTGGTCATCTGCTGACTAATTGATTCCTTGGAAAACTGTGGTATATTAGACATCTGTGCATGGTATAGATTACTTTATTTCCCTGATCGAAGATGTGGGTAAACTTGTGTTCCAATCATTATATGAAGGATCTTATGCTACAATATTATTTGTTTCTGTTATTTTTGTATAGGAATTTTTAATATCAACAGTATATACAGGGAAGCATAAATCCTACTATTACAGATATACAGTATGTATATGGATATATCTACTAATCAAAAGTTTGGTGTATGTTTCTATATGTTTGGAGAAGCCATACCACTGATTTAATCTAGGCGACATTCTCCTTGTTAGCTGTATTATATGAAGTATTTGCCTGGACTTTACTTACCAGACTGTATTTGAGATGTTCACAGCATTATTGATATTCAATTGCTATATGATATTGTCATATATTGAATCATAGCCTTGGATGAAACTCCCATATGTTTAGTTGGGAATTGCTTATACCTTAACCTCTCAGTATGGAATAAGAACTGGAAAGTGTATGCCTACCCATATCCAGGGTTTATGCTTGGAATTATAAACCATTAGTAATCACTATATGTGATAGTGTTGGGACATTCGAGTTTCATATATGGTCAGCACAGTTTTCCACAACTACAACAACAATGGATACAATACACTTTATGGATATCTTTCTTTTTGACCATATGAACCATAGTTCTGGATACCAGTTTTGAAGAATTTTCATATATGTGATATTATTTTTCTTTACAAGATTTATTTATATATATATTCATTGATACAAATGCAGCTTAAATATAAACCACTCTTTTGTAAAGTGGTTGGACCTTTGTCAGTTTTGATAAGCAGTCCTCTAGGAGCTTCTCATAATATGTACAGTATATGCTATTCATAACTTTGTGACATCTAACCTAATTTCTTGTTCCAGTGACCGCACAGGAAGTAAAATTATATATTCCCAGCGGGGACACTGTAAGCAATAAAAGCCTGACAAAGGTTCAAAACATTCTTTACTCCAATACCAAAAAGTTATAGCTTACATTTTATAGTTAAACTTATAAACCATGTTTTCGCAACAGCTAATTTTTTTTAACTATAAAAAAATCTAGTTTCAGGTGCCTATGTGTTCTGGTTATAAAATATATCAACTAATCAATAAATTGGTCCGCCCCAAAGTGTGTGTTCTAATGTAATAATGCTGCAAGAAAGGGAGTTTTACTTAAAAATAATGTGTTGCTTTAGTGAGTTTGAAGTATAATTACTTTTTAATGAAACTCAGTGATTTTATAATAGAAACTTCATTAAACCGCACTCTATTTTAATTAAGGAATTAGGTCTTTCATCAAGGGACGGTGCAGTAATTGCATTGGCACAATTTAAAAGTTATTGAGACATATCACAAGGTAGACTTTACAATGAAGTCATGGTTGCTGACCAGTAGCTTTCTACAAAACTAAATACTCACAGATGCGGAAAACAGACCCCAATATAATTTATCAGAAAAAAATGCTTTCTGTTAACTATATTAGAATTAGTAAAGGCATTACAAAGGCATGAATTTTTAAGAATTTTAAGATATATAGTGATGTGTGTGTTTAAACACTTTAAATTAAGGTGTGTTCATCTCAATATGGGCTCTTCATTGTGCTGTGCGCCCCCCAAATATGGTTTGTGTTTCGTAGCTCTCAACTGTCCCTGGTTTGAAGGGACTGTCCCTCTTTTGGAATAGAATCCCCTTTTCTATTTCCTTCACAGCTGTCCCTCTGTATGGTCTAAAGCATAGACTGCTATAAAAATGTTCTGTTTAACTTTTAAAAGTATTATCCTACAATAAACATTGTATAAAATAAAGAAGTTTGAAGTCTGAGCGCTCCACCTTTGAGTTTAAAGGGTCTCACTGCTGGCAGAGTTCATGGCAGATTACCCACTGGCCAGTGGTTAGCTAGGGTCTAGAAAACAGCATACGCCCCGTAGTTATACACATTGCTCTTACTACAGATTGGGAATATTTGTTGCAAGGAGTGTTGTTTATTATTGCCTGAAGTGTCATTCTCCACAGTGTGTTTAATGTCTTTCAACGGTGGTAAAAAGAACAAACACAAGCTATATTCACCTCATTGGATCTTTGCAAAATGTTCCTGGTATTGAACTGCTGCCTTTACAGTTGTCAAACCTATTAATTTGGCTATTTCACTCCTTTGTGTCACAGGAGTACATTTACTAATGCACTCATGTGACCCAGAGTCAGCTGATAATGAGCTATTGCCTACTATTAGCTGACAGGCACCACATTTGGGAAGGGTCCTGACATTATTGTTGTGATACACCTGGCTGAGTGATTGACAGCTGGCTCCACCTTTAAATGTACAGTGACCTGAATTGTTTGTAAACAAATGTAAGTAAGTAACATTGGTGCATCACATGACTTGAGTCACTGTTTCTGATTGTCAGCAATCTGCGCTGAACAAAGTTAATTGAAAGGAAAAAAAGGGCTGCAATAGCCCAGTGGAAAGCAAAGCCAGGAAGCTTGTTGGAACACATAACCAAGAAGCCATGGGTGTCTTTATTAACAACTTCCTTTACAGACACAATGAGAAAACTAGTCAAGAAGAATGTCTGGGAGGTAGATGAGGGATGTAAGAGGTAGTAAAAGGCATTTGGGTTGATTTACTAACCTCACAAACACACCACAAACACGCC
>NW_017306710.1:0-10490 GCF_000935625.1 Nanorana parkeri
AGAGACAAGTGGAGGCAGGGGGCTTGGTTGAAGGCATGGAGAGGTATCAAGCCTCCCTGACCTACAGGAGTCTCTCTCCGGGTGTGTGGCTGTCTGTCTCTTATCAACCTAGATTTTTTCTATTTTTTGTTTTTGAAAAATGGCTGCATGCATAGGTGATGGGTTGTGCCTCTTAGGCCTTCTCTGCTGCTTTATGTAAATAGTTTATGAATTTTTAGGTCAATATGCTTGGTGAGAGGGAGAGCTAAAGTTACGAACAAAAAATTATTTGAATTCAGGTTGTGGGAGAAGTCCCTGTGATTTCCATAATCTATAGAGGGAGAGGGAAGAAACAAGTTTTGGACGTCTTGTGCTGGTGTGCGGCTTCTGTTTTGTCCGGACCGCGGTGTCCGATGTGTGTGCACACCGGCTTGAAAAAGAAGATTTAGTCTTCGAAACGCGTCGCCTATAGAGACAGTTCCACTGCCCACACTGCTTATAATTGAGCATTGTTGCCATTCCTTGAATGAACTAACTGTTTTATCTCCAACACCGCTGTCACTGTGCCCCTGTCACTGCTGCACATCATAGCTTCCAAGCACACACACACCCCTGCCTCACGGGCAGCCCTCCTACTGTTGCGCGGCTGGCAATCCGAGCTGTCATTCCCCTCTCCCCCGGGGAAGACAGTTGGCACACTCTCCCTCTCTCTTACCTTTCTCTCCACTGCTTTTGGACACTGCGGGCAAAGTCCTGTTCTCCTCTCAGCCTCCACCCGAACACTCGTGGGGCACTACCGGCATCTCCTCCACAAGATTTCGTCCCGGCGGTGCTCTGAACCCACACTGTCAGGACGCTCGAGGATCGAGCCATAGGATCAACATTAATTAAATCCTCAACCACCAGCACCTTTTGCCAGCTCCACAGACACTAAGAGGTCTCCTTCAGAATCAGCTGACCAGACCCCTGGCCCTACCCCAGGAACGATCGCAACAGGACACCTTTTACCGAACCACCATCAGCTCCTCACTGCACCACCATCGCTAACCTCCTACCTCCACCAACCTAACAAGTCCAGCTCGTCGCAACCCAGAAAGAAAGGATACGACCCCACAGTTGTGTGTCAAAGCGTGTGCTCACCCGTCCACAGGTGAGTTGAATACTATACATCCCCAGCCTCGTTCCCACCACAGTCATTGCGCTACGTCATGGCGCGTGGGTGACAAAACAGCTGCCTCTCCCTGTGTACAGCCAATAGGACCTGTGCTATTTACGCGCACTGTACAGACAGACAGAGCACGCTCACACCGCAAGGAAGGCTTCTATTACACACAGAGAGGAGATGTGCCTGCCGTATGTCTGATCACCCCCTAGTGGCAGGAGGTGTGAGCGCACATATCAGAGCAGGACTTGGCTATTCCTAGCACCTCCTACACGAGTGCTGGACTGTCAATCCACCCCTGCCCACTGTTTCGCTTGGGGTGATTAGGGTGTGCCCAGGCACACCCAGCACAATCTGTGCACACGGCTATGCCTCTAATAGAATCAGGTTGTAAAATGTCTGGTATGTGACTTCCCATTTGCAAGTCTGATTTTTTCAGTACACAGAGTTGTTTCATACAATTTCCATAATTAATGATAGGATGGTTCTACATCAATAATAAGTGTTTACACAAATGTATAAGAGGATAACAATTGGTTCAGTACCAAACATGCCTATGCTATAGGCTATTCTGCTGTGCAGAATCCAGGTGGGACACATTAAATCACCTTAATAATATATCCATTCAATTCATATCATGTTTGGTCTTCAAATCCTAATTTAATTCTGTTTATGTTGGTTGACAGATTGTAAAACTGTGTCATCTGGAAAAATGTATATCGTTATAAAACTTGGCATTAAGGAAGTGTTTGCTGAAGTATGATAAAACACTATAGCACTCCCCTCAGGTTTTTTGATTGGGTGGGGGTTGGCTCAGCAACATCCTCTAGAGCAGGGGTGGCAAACACAAGGCCCGCGGGCCAAATCCGGCCCGCCGGACCTTGTAATGTGGCACGCACAGCCAGGGCTGGCCTTAGGGGTGTGCGGGCTGTACAAAAAAAAACTCTTTAATAATCGCCCGCGGGCGCGGCGCCCCTCCGTGCGGGCGCTTGACAGTTTACCTGTCAGCTCAACCAGGCAGCACAGCAGTGACAGTGTCACTGGCAGTCTATGAATGACTCATTAAGATGGCCGCCACGACAGCGCAGCGGCCATCTTTAAAACTGGACAAAGTACTGGCACTCTGGTAGGCCAGTCCACAGGCGGAATCAGGAGTCGGAGATCATCTTTACTGTGCGCCCGCGGGCGCGGCGCCCCTCCGTGCGGGCGCTGGATGGATCAGCTGTGGGCTCAGCCAGGAAAGACACGTGGGAGGCTGTCCTTGCCTTGCTATGAGGAGCAGGGAACAACAAAAAGCTGTTGCAATTGGCAGCTGCAGCTCCCAAAATTATGAAGGTTTTGCTAAGAGTCATTGATGAGAGTCAGTGACGTTAATACATCAGATAGTACATACTCTGCAGTGCACTGGATTCTGTTTACTGTTGCATATTGTCTATTTTGTGATATTTTGTGATGTTTTCTATGAATATTGTCTTGCAGTGTTTTTCTTTTCATTAAAACTATATTTTTGAAATCATTAAGCTAAATCTCTAAATGCTCAGAAATTAAAGAATCCTTGCATGTTTGATAAAAGGTATCATATTTCAAACGCTATCATATTCCTGTCTGGCATGACACAAATAATACAGACATTTGTTAGGAATTGCTACAGCAGTGTACAGTGCATGTTTCCCTTAAAACACATGGTGGTAGCTACCATTTGCTTATGTAAGGGTTACCTGTGGAGTAAACTGACCCCAGTGATGATCACACTGGCGCTTAGCTTGTTGTCCCCTGAACTGGAAAATCTCTGGGCAGAGTGAATCTGAAAGTGCAATCGCCACATTATGGTGGCAGCGGTGGAATCAGTCTGCTGTTATCACAGTGGTCACTGATGTTCCACAGGAATTTGATGTTTCACTCAAGGAACCCATTAAAGCCCATGAAAAGACAATAGGAAATAATAATTCACACTTACAAAAGACAGATCAATGAAGAGATTTTTCTTACTGAAGCCATTTTTTCTCAAAAATAGTTCGAAATCTTGCACAGTCGATGTACAGCATGTAATCATTTTAAAAGACTTCAATTTAAGAGGGAGAGACAAGGCAGGTTTTATTGTGAAATAAACATGTCTGTGTATTTCTTTCTAGGGATGTTCAGATACCAAGTACTCGGTATAAGTACAAGTACATTTAAAGACACTGTTCGAGCTCCAAGACTAGACTAGAGAAAAACGAAAAAAATAGGTGGCAGCTGTGATTTTTAAGGGGCATAAAGAGCTCCTGGGATTTGTGCATCCCTGTTTTAATTTATGATTTGTTTTGTATAAATATATATTAGGCATGCACAGATACTATTTTGTCAAGTACAAGTACTGATACTTGCCCAAGTACTGACAGATACAATTATTGATACATTTTTGTTTAGTGTCATGTGACAGTTTTTCTAAAACAATACAGACTAATGATTTTAGGACAGTGGTGGAATGCCAGAGCCAGGTCCCAGCTGCAACCGCTGAAACCCTGGTAGTTCTTGTGAAAATGTCAAGTAATAGCACTGGTATCTAAACATCCCTAATTTTTTCCTAAGATCCTCAGCTCCATCTAGTGGCCATATTGTGGTATTTTCCTAATTCACTACTGCCTATAATATATTTAAAACATTTGACCGGAAGAGAAAATAACCTTAAGAACATTAACTTTTGCTCTATTCTGACAACAGAATGACTTTGCATGCAGTTTTGCTGGACAAATAACTATATACAGTACTTCTTATTACAAATAGATAGACGCCTATGTAAACAGCTTTAGTAGGCCATAATTTAGGAGCCAAAGACCAGGCAGGTTTTATCAAGAAATAGAAATTAGAGTGTATTATTTTACGAACAATACCCAGAAATATTATGCTTTTGAAGCACTGCATTTAAGCAAATTATTTAGGCCGCAATTTAAGTGGGAGAGACCAGGAAGGTTTTATTGTAGGATAAAAATTGAGACAGTAGTCAGAAATATTGTACATACTTGATGAACACTATATAAGCAACGTTAGCAGGCCACAATTTAAGAGCGTGAGACCAGGCAGGTTTTATCATGAAATAAAAATTACAGTGTAAATTTTACAGGAAAAAAGCCACAAAAAATGTACAGTAGGCTCCAGTTTCAGAGGGAGACAGCAGACAGGTTTTACTCAAGAAATGAAAATTAGAGTGTAATAATAGAGTGTACTATTATACAGAAAAAAACCCACAAAATTTACAGACTTCATGTACACTTTGTAAGCTGCTTTAGTAGGACACAATTCTGTGAGACACCAGGAAGGTTTAAGTCAAGATATCAAAATTGGAGTGTATTATTTGATGGGAAAAAAAATCAGAAATGTTGTGCAGACGCAATGCACACTATGTAAATGGTTTTAGTAGCCCATAGTTTCAGAGGGAGTCGCCAGGTTTTAATCAAGAAATCAAAATGAAATGCATTATTTCACTTAAAAAGGTGGGAAATATTGTACAGACTTACTGTACCATATGTCAGCATGTTTTCTAGGTCATAGTTTAAGAGAGACCAGGTTTTGAGGCAAATTTTAATCAAGAAATTAAAATTAGAGAGTGTTTTATTACACAAGAAAAGGCCAGAAATAATTTACAGACTCGATAAACATTTTTACTAGGTTGCAAATTCAGAGGGAGATACCAGGTAGGTTTTCATCATGCAATGAAATGCAATCTTCAGCCATTGATGCAGCCTCAACACCCAAAAGCCCATAGGGTCCTCACTTTAAAGACAAAATCATATTGTTTAGGCATTTTCTTTAAATGTACAGATGCAGAACCTGCTCACGCCCTGCTAGTTGCATGTGCAGAACCTCTGCCTATCCAGCTGCCCATCTTAAAGTATAAGTACAGAGGACTGCCTAACTGTATTAACAGCGATATAAACTGCTAGACATGTGCGATTCGTTTCGTTCCGAATCGAAATTCGGACGAAATTTTGGAAATTCGGAGAATCGTATGTATCCGAATTCCGAATTACTGATATAACAAATGCAAACGAATCCGAATTTCCGATTCGTTTTTTTTTTTGGACGAAATTTTGTTGCAGCAAAGTGACACTTGAGAACAAAAAACTTTTTTTTCCTCTTAAATGGAATTTTGCGGCATCGAACGAACGAAACGAAACGTATTACCGCTAACGAATTTGGTCCGAATCCGAATTCCTAAAGGACTTTCAGACCCGAGTTTCGAAAAACGAAATAAAGCAAAATCAAAACAAAACCAAACTAAACAAATTTTTTGCTGGTGCACATGTCTATAAACTGCATTACACAAGTATGAGGGGATGTACCGCCATCAAGGGCAGGAACAAGGTTTTTCTGCTGACCCTGAAAAAAAACACCCTAGCAAAAATATTTAAAAAGTGCTGAAGTATCACTAATGATCATGGCCAGTTTCAAGTGGAAGATGGAGCCATCTGGTTTAAAAATGGAACATCCAGTGGTGTCTATAAGGTTAAGCATAATTTCCTGCAAATATTTTCATTGCAATGTCACTCTATAATAATGTATCTCTGAGGATGTTTTAACTTTTCACAAAATCAATTTGAAAGATTATTTTAAATGAAAGATGATACTTTTTCTTTCATTTCGGTGTTAAACATTATTTAGATAGCTATTATAACCAAATACACATTCAAAACAAAATGTAAAATCTTTTTATGCTTAATTAAAAATTATGTTTAATATTCACATTAAGAAACAGGACTGAAAACATTAAAAGTAAGACCAATTAGGTTAAAAAAAACAGTCACTGTTACATAGGTTGGATTATAAAATTACATTTAAAGTGTTAAGGTTTTTACAAATTATATGTTTTATAGCATATCTTTTGTTTGACAGTTTTTTTTATTATAATTTACATTTTCAATATCACAGAAAAATTGGTAATTATGCAAAATATACATAATTTACAATAACCAAAGATCAGGAAGCACCAATACTACAGGTTGAATGTATTGTCTGATTTGACATCAAAGCCAGAGATGTTAAAGCTACCCTTGCTATTCTTTGTGCCAGCCCATTTAATAGTACTTGTGGACAGAGGTTGTTGCCAGCTTTTTTATTGTCCCTTCTCAGAACTATCTTACATTGGCTGGAAATATTTTTTTCTATTGGCTGTGCTGTTGGGAAAAAAAATAACAATGTTATTGTATCTATCTGGGCAGGCTTCATGATAGACCTTGAATATCAGAACTTGAAAGGCAAAGTTAATTTTTACACAGTTTTCACAACTGCTATCTAGGAATTACTACGAGAGGAGAGAAAAGAGTGCAAGAGGAGAGTGTGTGCAATAAAGAGCTTACAACAGCCTCTATGCATATGTACTGTTTATTAGATAGCCTAAGGATAAGCAAGGGACATGGCAAGTCAGGCTTACCAGAAGCTGTCCTTCAATTGGATTATTGGCTAGAAAAAAATTTAGTGTAGGATAAATACATGTTTTGTATAGCCATAACTTTTCTTTTCTTTCACCATTTTTTAAGGCCAACCCCACCAATAGATTATTTTTGGTTCATGCAGTTACTGGCAAGTTAAGACCCAGGTTTCCTCCAAAATTCCTAATTCCTCTAAAACAATGCAGCCATTATAAAAACCAATAAAGAAATCCTTCATTATAATTTTTGGTGGAGTCCAACATGTTAAATTTAAAATTCCAATTTTCTGCAGAGTTGGCCTTGAAACATTTGATCTTATATGTTTACGGGTTAATTAATCTATGATAGAGAACACATTAAAATGTATGTTAAATAGCCCTTCATTGCTACTAGAGCGAAACAAGTCATATAAAGAACAATTTAACAGGCACAGCATAATGTGCTTACTCCATTTTGAACAATGTGTGTTTGTATTTAGGGTTATCTTTACATGTAGTTATGACCTATGAAAAAAACAAAACACAAAAAAAAAACATTGTGACTATTAAAGTCATGCTACTTGTTAGTACTAAGGGTTAGTATGCATACCCTGTACCCTGATAGGCAGATGTTTAACACATTTCTAATTTTTTTATTTATTTTTTGATCAGCAGTACCCAAGCTGATTTCTTTCAGGAATAAATCTGTTCATCTTTTTTATCTTTGCCACAACATAACACAAATCCAGCAACATAATATGAAAATAATGAAATATCAAATGCAACTGATAAGGCCATTCTTACCATGCGTGATAAATTAATGGCTTTGATGCAATCAAAGATTGATGCAGAACATTATACAAAAAGTTTATATTTATTTTTATGTGCTTATCATGTAGACCAGTCCATACAGCAGGTTATTTTTGATACTGCATATCAAGCTTCAATAAAATGTATAGCTTTTCATCTTGTTACCTGGAAACCATTTCTGACGATAAGTGAAGCCCATGTCTTTCTAATGAAGGAAGGGATATTCCTTTTATAAGGCAAGATGAGCAATTTATTCAGTTACATGAACATATTTTCAGCCCTTGCTGTCTAGAATACTACTGTCTCCTGCTAGTATGGACCCTGGGATAAAAGCTGAGGAATGCTGATTATTCATCACTGTACTAATTCTCCAGTGTCTCTACTATCAAATGAAATAAAGATTGAAAGGGGATTAGGCTTTTTATTGGACAAATGATGGGAGTCATTTCAAAGTGAAAATGTCACATGGAAGTTGAGGTATTTGCCCTAAAACAGAAAACTCAAGGACTCTGCACATGCTCTTACTCAGTTTTAAAGGTGTTCCTTTGAATGCCAAGCCCATGAGTTTCCTGAATGCTAATCATGATACATGCATCTCTAATAGGCAGCCATGTTGAGTTGCATTAGAAGATAAACAGATATCTCATAGCATTGGATTTGGTCTGCAAATTAAAATTAGTATATAGCAGGACCAAACATTTGAAACTCCTTGTGATGTGAAGAGAAGATCCAAAATGGGGTAAATGTTAGGTATATTGCCCTCTGTCTGGAAAATACCTGATGGTAATGTGTAGTTTAGATGGCAGGATCACTTTAAGTGCTTTATGAGAGAACTCATTTCACAGGAACAGTCTTGATTACAGAGATTATATTGCCCATAACCCAGCTAATGAAGTTGACAAATTGCCACTTTTTAGCAACCAAAGCCTTTAAGGTGTGGAATCATATAATTTAATGCGTGGGGTCACATGGATGCAACATTATGCTAGTCATCAGACAGATGCAAAATGGATTTTCCACTTTGAACCAACAGAGGAAATTCACTGACAATGTAAATGCTTATTGTTAAGATTAACGCAACAATGTACTATTCCTGGAGTAGCATATCTAACATGACTAACAATAGGCCCACACAGAATTATGAAGCTGAACACTAGGCACATATTGCAGTTGAGTATATATATTTAAAAAATCAGTGACCTAGGTGTGTTGTCTAACTGCAACAGATAAAGGACAGGTCACTAGGCTGGCAGTGCTGTTTGGTAGGGCTGTGCAAATCTCAGGTTTGAATGGACAGAAAAGGGACAGAAAAGTATTTTGGCAAGTAAGACAGCTCCCAAATATATGTATTCCAGCTGTCTATTTAGCTTTTACCTGGAGTTCAGCTTTACAGAAATTGTGCCTTTGAGCCTCTATTAAAGAATGCTACAATTCTGTGAAATATTTTACTTTCCTCTTACCTTGTTACTGGACTCCAATACCTGAGAACACTTGTGATTTTGACATCAAATGATTGTATTTAACAGAAGAGAGGAGTCCAAAGGCTTAATTCATACACACTACATTTTTACTAAAATAAAAAATACACAATTTGTTTGGTTACAACCCATACATACATTTAGGAACTATGCTTCATGTTGTAGTAGTAGTAGTAGTAGTAGTAGTATATATCTTATGTACTAATCTACAATTTAGCATTTGTTTCAGCATATTGATGTTTTACCCAACGACAGCCCAGTGGAGGTCTCAATCAGTTCTTTACACCAGCTGACATCTCTGAGAAATAATCCAGTTAACATTAGTTCTACACACTATTCTGTAAGATTAATATTTATATATCTATCCATTGCATTTTAAATGTTTTGCAAAATGTAGCATAGATGTGTAGCATGGTTATAACATGGAGCTCAGAAGCTGTAAAATATTTTCACTGGACCAGTTTGTAAAGTTAGAGAAAAATGCCAGCACTTTTAAAAATCAAACCAAATATGTTACTGTTCCTTACAAGATAATATTTATCATGATTTTTGTTTTTACATTTTTAGAAAGAGTTTACTTCCCCATCAAGGGGTTTTTAATATTTTTTTATATTTTCATCATGTGCTATAGGTTAGTTAAATATTCTTTTTTTTTAATGATCTTTAATCTTTGCCTTAAATCTTTACAATTGGACCACATGCATTTAATCTGGCACAAAAATGTGAGGATTCAATTTTTAATATGTTGTATATTTGAATGGATTTGAATGAGTGAATGACGAGTGAATGAAAGAAAGAATGAATAATCAGCTTGAGAACCACTGTTTAAGCAAATCTTTCATTTTACACATCAATCTCTGAAGCTAAGCGGAGACAGTTGTGAAATTCATTGGGGATTTCAGATCGGGTGATGTTGTTTCCATCCAAGCGCAGATGTTTGATCTTGGAGTAGTCCAGTGGGCCGATAACTTTACAAAAGCTGGCTACGGTTATTTCTGTAACGAGGAAGGAGAAGTAATAGACTTTATATTATTACTGCTGTTATGTATTTAAAAAAATCATCATCATTTTTTTATTCTAAGTGATCTGCTTGAACTGGTTATCTATATATCCTAGCAAAAAATAAAACAACATTATATTGACATTCTATCTAAAGCTACATATTTAGACCCCTTTGAAACTCAGAATTTTGGGGTCTAGATTTCCAGACTTTTAGGTAGGCAAATTACACAGAGTAGTGTTCTATCTCTACTTACCACAAAACAAGGACCAAAAAAACAATAAAGTGAAAATGTCTATGAAAGCTGAATCAATGTGCTACAACCACACAGAGTCTTGGGCACATTTCCTTGCATACATAGAAATGCATGTGCATGCTAGCACAAGAATCCAGAAAATGTAAATAAAAAGGTCACAAAATTCCAATATCAGCTAAAAGATCCTTACATTTTTTCTAATCTCTAATGGCAAGATTTATGCATTGATTGCATTTAGTGCACCAATACAAGGGGATTCCTATCGTCCTGACCTTTTTTTAAATGTATATTGTGCACCATGCAGGTTGGGAACAATCAAGATAACTTAACCTAACCCTAACTTATAACTGAAATCTTTATAAACAAATTAATGTGTTGATTAGTTATTGCTAGAAGAACAAAGAGCATATATATATATA
>NW_017306710.1:10989-15238 GCF_000935625.1 Nanorana parkeri
TATATATATATATGTATATATATAATTTTTATGTTTTTTCCTTTAACATTTATGGATATGCTATGCAATTTTAAGTTTATTTGCTGTATCTTCCACTTCCACTTTCACTTGCATATATCCTGGGCAAGATTAAAGTGGACTTGAATTTAAAAAGTGCTGTGTTGGGGAACAAGCAGCATCCTGAAAAAAAGGACCATCTGTCTGGAATGCTTCCTGAAAAATAGAAATGTTCTTCCTGGTATGTGAGGGAGTCCAGGCACTCCCGTGTCTATAGCTGTATATCTGTAGTAAGAATTGAAGGCACTGTGCCTTTTGACTGCAAGTTTCAGATGATTTGTAAGTATATTTGGTGATATTACCACTGTGCTGCTAACTGTTCTCCTTTCTGGAGGCTTTGACATGAAGAAGCAAAATCCTGCCTGTACCAAAATGGCAGCCTCCATAAAGAGCTACAGGCGCTCTTCTCCCCTGGGAGGACTGTTTTGGTGTACTGCCCGGTTGGGGTCGTCTTGGATACACGCACGTCAACCTGCTAAATTGATTCTCTCCATTTCCTGAAGAAGCGCCTCTGAGCGCGAAACGTTGAGACAAATATTCGCTCCCCCATTCTCAACCATCCTTATTCATGTATCTATTATTCTAATCATGCTATTAATTAACCATTCTATCATGTATTCTTGAATGGGATGTTCATAGGTGACATTTTTTTAAAAATACTCATCTGATCCCTGGATCCACTGACAAGTGCAGCCTCCCGTCTCCCACGCTGTCAGAAGCTGCATACATCGTGTGCTGGTTACTACTTAAACCGGCGCGCTGTGTGTAGCATAAGATACACTATTAGCGTAGCGGGAGCGATGCAAAATGCGCAGCCGGCTTCCCCGCTATGCTAATAGCGTATCTTCTCAGAAGCTGCACACAGCGCACCAGTTTAAGTAGTAACCGGCACACGCTGTATGCAGGCTTCTGTCGCAACTGCAGGACACAGATGCCATCCGCAATTAAATCAGCTCTCGGCGCCCATCGGTTGCGACATGCAATGAAAATTATTAGTGCCCCCCCAGATCTGACTGTGGTATCTTATGTGCACCCCCTAAATATTGTTCCTAGAGTCACCACTGATAGTTAACAATATAAGTAGTAGAGGAAAACAACAGAAAGCATTAGGTAAGTTTCTATGGAGGGTAAAAGAAACAGGGGTTATTAATATCAGGGGTTTGGGTGTTTTGTTGCTGCTTTTAATTTAGTTTTTTTATAACTGGGATCCAAAGATGCCCTACATGTCTTGCCACATATACAGTATATGTGTGTATGCAGGGCCGGCCTTAGGGGTGTGCGAGCAGTGCGGCCGCACAATATGTTGCTATATCCAAATATAGATTTGACTTCCTTATGAAATGGGCAGCCAGCACATAGAAGACCTTTCTCCATGAGGGTGTATTTAAAAAATGTTTAAAAGTGGACCTAGTCCTCAGCAAACCTTATGTTTCAAACAGGGTGAGACAAGCCAGTTCTTACTGATAAAGCATCTGCTGGCTGCTGCTTTGCCCAGGATGGCTTTTTCATTTAATCCACAGTGACTGCAGCTGTGAGGCCACTACTACATTAGTGGAGCTACCAGCTATCTCTGGGCATTCTTCCTATTCCTAGACCCTGATGACACCATCAATGTAATTCAGTATTTATAGGTAGGAGTGGATGGGATATTCCTCTGATTATGTCAGAGTTCAGATATGCCTCGTAGACTCTTGAAGAAAAGAGAGTGTCTGTCATATGCTAAAGTGCCCTGCTACTTAAGGATTTGTATGCTAAAGGTACAATTTTTCACTGATTACTCTGTCACTAGTGGTAGTCAAATCTACCAGGGTTTGATTCGCAAAAGGTTCGTCAAATCTTGTTAAAAATATTTTGACGTCTTTTTGGGGGGAAATATTGTTGCTAAATTATGGCTATTTTAAGGGCCACTCTGCAAAAAACAGACAAGGCACAGGAAGTGGGGCACTGGCATACGGGAAATGTGCAATTACAGCAAAATCAATACGATGGGGAGAGTCTTTTCATGCGGCTTCAGGGACAACATTGAAACTACACAGACCCTTTAAATAACTTGATTGTGGGATGTCCTAAAGCTGAATGTGGTGTTATGCAACAGTATACATTTTATAGACAGTCTAGTAACAGTGTAAATTGGCTGCACATATTTGGCCGTGGAATTGATTTTTTCTTTTACAATTAGCTTGGCTTACATAGAGCAGAACCTCAATATGATCAATTTTTGTTTGAAAAAAGGCTTTTTTCAGGTAGTTTTATCAGTGATGCATGCTTCTTTATCAAATGGCTGGCCAAGGGAAATTGTCTGGTGCTTCACTGTGGCTATACTTGTTCTTGATGAGTAGTTCTATGTGGCTATCCCTGTTCTCACTGATGCAAAACTGTTCTGCCACTAACCAATTTCTATTAAGCTCAAGTTGGCCAGAAGCATGACATTTTTATGAGGGAGAATTGGCTGAAATGTACTATAGAAAAAGACGACAGCCGGTATTACGAGAAGTAAGAGACCTTCGATGGGACAGCAGTGTAAAATGGATAGGACAGTTTTAAAGAGGAATAATAGGCCTAACTGGTGTACACCTAACTTTATTTTATATATGGGAATGGGGGTGTAGTGATTGTGAGTGATATAATGTGAGGTGGTTTAGGTACGCACTATACTTGCACTTAGTTTTTTTTTTTCTTTCAAATAATCTGCCACTTTCAATTGGTGTGCAAACAAAAAACATGAACAGATGGTCAGTAACAAATGAATATTCCACTTTCAGCACCCCAGACTTTACATAAAATAAAAAACAATATACCTCTAACATAAATGACCACCTCCTGAAACAAAAAAACATTTTTTTATATGGACAGGACAGCAGCTAAAACTGACCACTGACCTCAAATCAACCACAAAATAAATAAAGGCAAAAAAAACAAATAATAGGAAAATAAAGGCAGCAAAAGGGTTTCAAAAAGCTTAAATCCACCAGGACTGCCAGTCTTGAACCTGCAGGATTAGCCTCAAACCCATAGTGGTCATATTGCCTTTGTCATATTGCCTTTGAACAGACAAACATTAGAATTTATGTATAGGTCTGCTCTAACTTGCAGCATGTTGTTTGTTATCTTGTTTTGCCCACCGTAAAAGCATTTTTTTAATTGTATGCATCCAAGCTAGTACTGTCACTACACTCACTTTAATCAATTACCTAATACGTATTACAATCACTACAAACTATGCAATCAAATTCCACGCCACTCACTAGACATGTGCACTGCCAAAAAATCTGTTTAGTTTCGTTTTGTTTTAAATTCGGATTTGTGTTATTTCGTATTTCGGGATTCGGGTGTGAAAGTCAATTCGAATTCGCATTCGGACGAAATGCGGTAGCGGTAGTTCGTTCGACCGTTCGTTTCGTTTTCGTTTCTTATTCGTTTTGTTCATTCTTTCGTTCGTTTGCAGCAAAGTGACATTTGAGGGGGAAAAATTATGTTTTTCTCCTTCTCTAATGTCACTTTGCTCCAACGAACGAAACGAATAAGAAACGAAAACGAAACGAACGTTCAAACGAACTACCGCTACTGAATTTCGGAAACGGAAATTCGGATTCGTTTGCGTTCGTTATACCTGTAATTCCAAAAGATGTCACCAGCACTCCAGAAGTAGATTCAATATATTTTAATGACAACGGTCATTCAAAATCACAAGTACTTTCGGGGCCACGTTGGGTCCCCGTCATCAGGCTCAGTATTGGTTGTGAAGTAAGCTGACACAGACATAGCATTGGGTGAGTGGTAGACATGTGCGATTTGTTTCGTTCCAATTCAAAATTCGGACGATTTTTTCGGAAATTCGGACATTCGGATCTATCCGAATTCCGAATTACAGGTATAACGTGTACAAAATTGTGTGTATATTCCTGCACTCCTTACCGGATCTCCTAGGAGATGATGTCTGTAATAGGGTGCTTGTAGTGACCACGGAGGCACCGTGTAGTCAAGTAGTAATTCCAAAAGATGTCACCAGCACTCCAGAAGTAGATTCAATATATTTTAATGACAACGGTCATTCAAAATCACAAGTACTTTGGCTGAGCCTGATGACGGGGACCCAACGTGGCCCCGAAAGTACTTGTGATTTTGAATGACCGTTGTCATTAAAATATATTGAATCTACTTTTGGAGTGCTGGTGACATCTTTTGGAATTAC
>NW_017306710.1:16170-78305 GCF_000935625.1 Nanorana parkeri
TATGCGATCCGGGCTGGCTGGATCAGGCAGACGCGCCCTCCAATCAGGCACTGTAGAGGGCCGCTCGCAGTGGCCTCGGAGGAGCGAGCGGCCGCCCGATGACAGCAGGGTGAATGTGGCAGAGAGAGAGAGCCAGGGGCTTCGTTTAGCGGGGGTCGTGACGGCGCCCCCCCTCAGTCCTGCTCCCGGGGCAAGCGCCCCCGGTTGTTACGCCACTGCTCATAGCTTATTAGAGACAACATGCCACCGAGAAAGAAAAAAACTTCAAAATGTATTATTACATTTTTGTTTTGTTTTGGTTAAAGTAGGTCAGGTTTATAATCCTTGTCAGTTTATTGTTTAATGTTTGTGTCCCATTGGGGAGATTTTCCTTCACATCCTGTTTATTTATTTATTACAGGTATTTACTGTTCCACAGTGCAGCAGGAAGTGAGGGACAATCTCTACAAAGTGAGGGGAGTTCCCCCCTAAGACATTTGTCACCAGAACAGATTTCCTCGTTGCAAGATTCCCCCGTATCTCCTGTTCCAGTGAGTGCTCTAAAGTATGTGATTGTCCATCACTTTCTGTACCTGGGACAATCGTCACCAGGCAGCAATAAAAACCTGATAGAGGTGCTAGTCCTTTCCTTACACTATCCAAAACAAAAAAAGTTTTGGCTTTAGGTACACTTTATGTAATACTAGAGGCTTAAACAGGTACAGTAAGCAGCTCTCACTTAGCCTTCATATGATCCAAAGTATTAGGACAAAGAAGATTGTGTATACTGCAGTAACTCATAGCAACTAAATAAAATCTATTGCTAATGATCAGGCAGCAGTACACAAAATGTATTTGGCTTATGTGGGTTGCTGCACTTTGCATAAAAATGACTGCTCGTAGCATGACTCATTAAAAGATCATTCACCTAAAATTAAATATCAATTATAGGTTGAGTCTGGTGGACTATGTCAGTCCCTGGCTTCTTATATTTTTTGGCAGTCTAAAAAGTTTTGCATAAGTCTCCTGGAAGAATTTGTGAGAATAATGCAATTGGCCCATTCTCCACTGTGAATGGGGCCTTGGACTCTCTCAGCCAGCAGAATATTCATTGCATGATTTAGGTTCAGGAACAGCTGATCAGACACATAGGGGTCTATTCACGAAGCAGCCGAAGGATCTAGCCGTAGCCGTCCACTTGCAGAGAGATCAGCGTCCCTGGTTACCAGGTAACCAGGGACGCTGATCTCCAGACAGCCCAACTCTCCCGGGCGCTCCGGGAGTCTCCCGCTATTAGATAGCGGCTCCCGGCCGCCCGGGAGAGAAACACTTTCTCCCAGAAAGGTTTACTCTGCTCGATCGATGGAGCCAATGGCTGCCATCAGAATAAAAAAAAAAATATTTCACCATAGGAAAACATAGCTAGATTCCTATTGGCTATTTAATTTGCAATAGCCAATAGCAAACTAGCTATTGCACCCGCCCGCTGCTGCTGTCAATCATCAGAGGGGACCTGCAGTTCTCCATCAGGTCCCCTCTAGTGATTGACAGCAGCAGAGGGTGGGTGCAATAGCTAGTTAGCTATTGGCTATTGCAAATTGAAATAGCCAATAGGAATCTAGCTATGCATTCCTATGCTGTGAAATTTTTTTCCGTGACTGCAGCAGACCCGCCCAGCCAATAAAAAACAGTTGGGCGGAGCTGTAATGGATGTGGTTAAGTGACTATGATAAAAATGCCTATTTCAATATACCGTATATATTATAATATACATATGTTATTGCTCCTGTTCATATTAATTCTTAATCAAAATGGCTGCCTAGTTAGTTGCTCAACTTAGCACCCCTCCCGCCCCCCATGAGAAGTACGCAGTAGAAATAGAAACCAAGATGGCGCCTCCAGGAGAAACAACACCCAAGACGAGACGTCAGCACCCTGGAAGGAGATTACGCTTTAATGAATCAGTCCAATTATAACCTAGAAAGCTATCGCAAACTCTATGTTTAGATATACACTATCAGCTGCCTATATAAAACACAACAGTGCGAAACAATAATAAAGAAGTATTTTTACTCTGACTTTCGGTGTCAGCGTGTGTTATTTCTTCACTGATAGTGTGCACACTTTGTACTGAATTTGGCCCAGGGACAGATATATGCCAGATTCTTGATGTCCGAGTCCTAAACAGTTTGGCGCCCAACGTGGGGCCTCGGGTTCTGTACCGAGGGATAGCCGAGGAGACCGGGACGCACCAACACACGAGGCAGCGGAGACTGATCACCTCTGATAAATACGGTAAGAGATAACATTTAACATCTTCTTGCCAGTATATCCTGCCTCTGTTTTGGCCTGTCTCTGTGTTCGTATTGGCTTCCCACGGTCAGCAAAGAAAAGACAGGTAACGCAGCTTGCCCGAGGTCCATTGATAAAGAACCTGTGTAATATATATCTGTCACCTGCATATGTTGTGTTGTATGTATTGGCCTGTGGTAGGGTTGTGGAGATATCAGACGAAAATGACGAAAATGACAAGCACTGACGTACTTAAACTCGGACCCTGGGTGGAGGATAACTAAAACACTGGTATCCAGCCCAGGGGGGGGCGTCAGGGGAGATAAATGCACTAAGCGCGGGAAACATGTGACAGAGACCCTGAATCTCACCACCTTGCCATATGAGTCGGTAATGTTATGTCATGTCCTGAGTGTGTCTGTGATTTACTGCTGGGCATACACAAGGTTAAACGTAGTCAGACAGCAGCAGGGGAGAAGGGGGGCTGCCCACAAGTTTGCAGCTGCAGAGCGAGCTCGAGATAAGAGAAATTCCAAGGTCTGAAAGATTAGGTGAAATGGTGAACTGAAATCTGTTGTGCCTTGTTAAGTGGTAGAATTCTCGTCTGCTCGTACAGACAGCGTTATATGTTGGAGACTGGTCCAATAGAGAGGGACAGGTGACGGTTAGAGGTATTGTCGGACCCTTGAGTCCAAGACAGCTTCATACAACCATCTAAAGACCTGAGCCCGGACACACATGAACTCCCCAATAGCTAACAATGGGACAGAAGTTAAAGTAAGCTGAAGGAGGGACATATTGTAGAGAGAGAGAGAGAGAGAGAGAGGTGTTAACGCCACCGAAAAAACAGTTAGAGGACTGTGAGAACGAGAAAGAACGAGTGAGAGGTCTCGGGCTTTTGTTAGGAGAACCAGAGAGAGAGAGAGAGAAGATGGGACAGAAGCTGACGAGACCAGCAAAGGGCGTTTTGGCATGTGAGTTGGTGGCGGAGAGAGGGGGGCGAGTATGTGATAATGTTGAAGGAAGTTGGATAGAGCAGCTGCAGCAGGGAGGACAGACTGTATTTGTGCATAACCAATGTGCCAACGAGAATGAATCATTGTTCACGCTAACTGAAAAATGCCAGCCCCCCACCTTATGATGGAGGCGTCTCTTCCTGGGTACGTCCCCAATGACAAAACGCCTGCACGAGCTGCAACACCACCACCCATGTTACTGCAGCCCGCCCACCAGCCAAAGTCCCCTTACTGCCTGTGTTAATGCCCCCCGTTAACACCCCAGTCCCACCTCTAACCTGGCCAATAGATGCGCCCACCAATGGCCGCCATCTTGGTATACCCAGCCAACACCCTGGAAGTCCCGCCCCTACTACACCCGGTGGCGGCCATCTTGGTATACCCAGTCAACACCCCGGAATGCCTACACAGTCGCCTGTAACTTCTCTTTATCCGGTGTTAAGAGCTGGTGGTACTTATTATGTGCCACCCATAGAACCTCAAACCCCTATTATG
This sequence comes from Nanorana parkeri, assembly GCF_000935625.1. Lineage (NCBI taxonomy): Eukaryota > Metazoa > Chordata > Amphibia > Anura > Dicroglossidae > Nanorana > Nanorana parkeri. Next base: position 19,953 of record NW_017306710.1, read on the forward strand.
CCTATAGTGCCGCCCGATACAACCGCTGTGTGTGCAGGTTGTCTGCTAGTTCTCCCACAGGTGGGGCCTGCACAGGGGGGAGATGCTTACTGGCCAATAATGGATAGGAGTTTACAAACTGCAAGGATTGTTGATGACAATTCTTTTATTTCTGGTGTGGAAATCTGCAAACAATTGTGCGATCAGCAAAGAAAAGACAGGTAACGCAGCTTGCCCGAGGTCCATTGATAAAGAACCTGTGTAATATATATCTGTCACCTGCATATGTTGTGTTGTATGTATTGGCCTGTGGTAGGGTTGTGGAGATATCAGACGAAAATGACGAAAATGACAAGCACTGACGTACTTAAACTCGGACCCTGGGTGGAGGATAACTAAAACACTGGTATCCAGCCCAGGGGGGGGCGTCAGGGGAGATAAATGCACTAAGCGCGGGAAACATGTGACAGAGACCCTGAATCTCACCACCTTGCCATATGAGTCGGTAATGTTATGTCATGTCCTGAGTGTGTCTGTGATTTACTGCTGGGCATACACAAGGTTAAACGTAGTCAGACAGCAGCAGGGGAGAAGGGGGGCTGCCCACAAGTTTGCAGCTGCAGAGCGAGCTCGAGATAAGAGAAATTCCAAGGTCTGAAAGATTAGGTGAAATGGTGAACTGAAATCTGTTGTGCCTTGTTAAGTGGTAGAATTCTCGTCTGCTCGTACAGACAGCGTTATATGTTGGAGACTGGTCCAATAGAGAGGGACAGGTGACGGTTAGAGGTATTGTCGGACCCTTGAGTCCAAGACAGCTTCATACAACCATCTAAAGACCTGAGCCCGGACACACATGAACTCCCCAATAGCTAACAATGGGACAGAAGTTAAAGTAAGCTGAAGGAGGGACATATTGTAGAGAGAGAGAGAGAGAGAGAGAGGTGTTAACGCCACCGAAAAAACAGTTAGAGGACTGTGAGAACGAGAAAGAACGAGTGAGAGGTCTCGGGCTTTTGTTAGGAGAACCAGAGAGAGAGAGAGAGAAGATGGGACAGAAGCTGACGAGACCAGCAAAGGGCGTTTTGGCATGTGAGTTGGTGGCGGAGAGAGGGGGGCGAGTATGTGATAATGTTGAAGGAAGTTGGATAGAGCAGCTGCAGCAGGGAGGACAGACTGTATTTGTGCATAACCAATGTGCCAACGAGAATGAATCATTGTTCACGCTAACTGAAAAATGCCAGCCCCCCACCTTATGATGGAGGCGTCTCTTCCTGGGTACGTCCCCAATGACAAAACGCCTGCACGAGCTGCAACACCACCACCCATGTTACTGCAGCCCGCCCACCAGCCAAAGTCCCCTTACTGCCTGTGTTAATGCCCCCCGTTAACACCCCAGTCCCACCTCTAACCTGGCCAATAGATGCGCCCACCAATGGCCGCCATCTTGGTATACCCAGCCAACACCCTGGAAGTCCCGCCCCTACTACACCCGGTGGCGGCCATCTTGGTATACCCAGTCAACACCCCGGAATGCCTACACAGTCGCCTGTAACTTCTCTTTATCCGGTGTTAAGAGCTGGTGGTACTTATTATGTGCCACCCATAGAACCTCAAACCCCTATTATGCCTATAGTGCCGCCCGATACAACCGCTGTGTGTGCAGGTTGTGTGCTAGTTCTCCCACAGGTGGGGCCTGCACAGGGGGGAGATGCTTACTGGCCAATAATGGATAGGAGTTTACAAACTGCAAGGATTGTTGATGACAATTCTTTTATTTCTGGTGTGGAAATCTGCGAACAATTGTGCGTTTGGGCAAGGGAAAGACTGGCCGACCGAGCCACGAGTACCCAGAATGTTACCCAAGATAAGACAGAGTCAGTGGAAAAGTTTTACACTAGGTTGTCACAGGTTTTCTCAGACCTAGGATTCAGTGGTCATAATAAAGTACATAGCCAAATGCTATCATCAGCCTTTGTGGCAGGCCTAAAGGAGCCAATCAGAAAAGGCCTCATCATGGCCAGACCTGAATACCGTGTGTTGCCCCTGGATACCCTTCTACTAGTGGCCAAAGGCCTGGAGTACTATCAAACTAGGAAGGCCACCCCACTTATGGTGGCAGACACTTGGCCTACTGCCCCCTATGGTGCCACCACACCTTCCAGACCAACCTGTTTTAATTGTGGGCAACCTGGGCAGTTCAGGAGGGAATGCAGGGCACCTAGACGTCGCTGCCCACAATGGAACCAAGGCCCACACGGCCAGCAAGAGCAGCAGCAACGCCCTCCCTGGGCCTAACCCAGAACACCCGGACCTTCTACACTAGGATTCGGCCAAGCATGTGGCACCCTCCCCCTTCATGGCAGTGCATACAGGGGGCCCACTTGCGAAGGTGACCTTATCCATTGAAGGCCATCTCACCACCTTCCTATGCGACACAGGTGCTGCCAGAAGCGTGATCAGAGCAGAGGAGTTGCCTGATACCTCTTTCCTTTCGGACATTGATGTAACATGTGTGGGCGTGGACGGGATGCCGAGGAAAAGTCCCCTGACCCGCCCTTTGTTTGTAGTCTCCACCACATGCCCCTTGAACTTGTTGGGAACTGATGTCTTATCTGGACTCCAGGCTTCTATTTCTTTCCAGCCCGATGGAAGCATTCAAGTGTCATCACCACTGACTGTTGATGATGCCTCAGCCCTTTGCTCCATTCCCCTTCTATTATCCTTAGACGTAGAAGACGAGGCTGCACTTCTGGAGGAGATCTTGAACCGCATTCCTCCTTGCCTGTGGTCCACAGGTCCTGAAGATATTGGACACCTGAAAGTGCCACTAGTCATGGTGCAATTGAAGCCTGGAGCCCCCTTGCACAAGAAAACCACAATACCCCTTGAAGCTAGCTCAATCTGCAGCCATTTCAAACCAAGTCAAGACCCTTGTGTCTAATGGAGCTCTGATACCCTGCACATCCCCGTGCAACACGCCATTGTTCCCAATGAAGAAGCGGACCCCAAAAGGGGAACCGGAAAAATACAGGATGGACCAGGATCTCCGGGCAGTCAATGAAGCCACGGTCTTGGAAACACCGATAGCGCCAAACCCTCACACTCTGCTTGCAGGAATACCTCCAACAGCGAAGTACTTTACAGTGGTGGACCTGGCAAATGCATTCTTCAGCGTTCCCCTTCATCCCTCCTGTAAATACCTCTTCGCATTTACCCATGATGGAGAACAATACACCTGGACGGTCATGCCACAAGGAGCACAGAACTCTCCCAGTCAGTTTGCAAAAGCCATGGCTACCATATACATGGCAGAAGGAACACACCGACAGTGACCCTCCTCCAGTATGTGGATGACCTCCTACTCTGCGCAGACACCCTTGAAGACGCCTCATCCCTCTCAGAAAGTCTCCTTCATTACCTAGCTGACCAAGGATGCAAAGCCTCGAAACAGAAGGTACAGTGCAAAGAGAAAGTAGTTTTCCTGGGTCATTGCATCTCTCAGGGCACCCGACATCTCACTCAGGAGAGAGTAGCTGCGATCAAGGGGATCCCCGTGCCACAGGGTCCAAAATCCCTCTATGCTTCCTAGGATTAATCTCCTACTGTCGTTCTTGGATTCCAGGAGCCTCCCTCCTGATGCAGCCCCTCTACGATGCTCTGAAGTCTGATCCCTTCTAAATGTCCCCGGAAGCAATCTCCAACTTCGAGATTCTCAAGCAAGTTATTTCATCAACTCCTGCTCTAGAACTCCCAGACTATGAGCAGACCTTCAAGCTTTTTGTGTGTGAACGTCAAGGACATGCTACAGGTGTGCTCACCCAGTCCCACGGCAACCGCCTATGACCAATAGGCTACTACTCCTGCAGATTGGATGCAGTGGCCAGAGGAGGCCCCTCCTGTCTTCGAGCTGTCTTTGCTGCTCCAGCCTTGCTTGACAAGACCTCGGACCTAGTCCTGGCCCTCACCTTATCCTGCTTGCACCCCATGACATTGCTGCTATACTCAACCTGGTTCAACCCAAACACAAACTGTCCACGGCCCGAATATCACCCTGATGCGTTGCAACACGCTAAACCCCTCCACTCTCCTCCCACTTCCCGAGGGGGGAGGCGGTGAAGAGTCTGAAGACCCCGACCATTCGCGTCTGAAGACCCGGACCCTTCGCACAACTGCTTTGAACTGATGAAGATGGAAACTACACATCTCCCCACTGTGAGAGAGAAGCCCAGCCCTCCCACTTTTTGTTGATGCAGTTTTGCAGATGAGCGAGGCAAGTACCACACAGGCTATGCAGTGACCACTGAAGATACAGTCCTGCAAGCTGCAGCCCTGCCATCAATGATGTCTGCACAAAAGGCTGAACTACAAGCACTGACCACAGCGTACAGACTGGCTGAAGGAAAAAGAGCGAACATCTACACAGACTCCAGATATGCCTTTGGGGTGGCACATGACTTTGGAATCATCTGGAAGATGCGAGGCTTCCTAACGGCCGCTGGAACACCGTTGAAACATGGGCCAGCCATCAAGGAATTCAGAAGAAGCCCGAGGATACATTCCGAAGAAGCCAGAGGCAATCACCTCCCGGACACTGCAGCAAAACAAGCTGCAAGTAAACAGCTGAAAGTGGATGAAGAAGTAGCAGAAAAAGTCCTGACCATCCATATACCAACAGATAAGGCCTACCTAGTCTCAATGCAGAAAGGAGTACATTCAGAAGAGAGACTGAGCTGCGGTAACAAAGGAGCAGTCTACGAGAATTAACTGTACAAAGTGAGAGGGAAAGTCTGTTTACCCAAGTACATGTACCCAGCAGTGGTGCAATGGGCCCATGGAAGTGGACACCTGTCAAAGAACTTGATGAATTCACTCATCAGCAAGTACTACTGGGCCCCTGGAATAACTACAGCGACCAAGAACTACTGCAAAAAAAAAGAATTGTGATTATTGGGGAGCAGCGGCCTGGAATATAGGGACACCCTGGGGGTATAAACCCCAGCCAGCCTATGACAGTAAAGATAATAAAGGAGAGCCCTTGCTGACCCGTCTCACTCTCACTAAGCCAGGGCCCGGTATGACACTTGTTCTGAAGTGAATATACGAAACATTTAGGTGGTATAGTCCCACTACAGTCCCACATTTAGGTACAGTCCCACTCAATATACCCGCGGAGGCAGAAGAATGTTTCCTAAGCCTTTTCGCCAATATCTCCACTAATCACTCGGCATGTGAGCGGTGGAAGGCAGAGTACCCAGTTATAACCAGGGCACCCACACCAGGAGAAGGCATCACGATATATCCTTGGGATTACACCTGTTACGCTCGCCATGTAGGGGAGGGAAGGCATCTGGGCAACTTCTCAAAAGGGTATTGTACCTCTTATAGCAGCGCCCCCGCCGACCTAGTACAGATTCAAACTCAGTCCTTAGGGGATGTGTACTGGTTGTGTGGAGACATGCGCGTGAGGACTAGGATAGGAGGGCGGTGGAGAGGAGAGTATGCTCTGGCAAAGGCTATTATGCCCCTTCACATTCTCTCCTACGACCCATCTACCCCACACCCTGATTCATCGCCCAGTCGTAGAAGAAAAAGGTGTACCCCAGCAGGCAGTTTTGACCCACATGTGTATATAGATGCCATAGGAGTCCCAAGGGGGGTCCCAAACGAGTTTAAGGCTCGAGACCAGGTAAAAGCAGTTTTTGAGTCCTTGATTCCCATGATCACTATCAACAAGAACGTAGATTGGATAAATTACGTCTATTACAACCAGCAGCGGTTCGTGAATTATACCAGAGATGCCCTGCAGGGAATTGCTGACCAATTAGGCCCCACCTCTTACATGACTTTCCAAAACAGGATGGTAATAGACATGATTCTAGCGGAAAAGGGGGTGTTTGCAAAATGATTGAAGGCACAGGAACCTGCTGCACGTACATCCCAGACAACACTGGCCCAAATGGTAAAGTTACCCTAGCCATTAAGAAGCTAGCAGACCTGTCAGCGGAACTAAAGAAGAATTCAGGTATCACAGACCCATGGGACCAATATTTTAATTGGATGACAGGTTGGAAGAAAGCATTAGCCCAAGTAGGTGTGGTGATTCTCATTGTTCTGATCTTTGTCAGCCTAGTAGTCTGCTGTGTGATCCCCTATGCCAAAAAGTTAATGACCAAAGCGATGGATGAGAGTACTTTGACCCCAACCATGATACAGGTAGAAGAGGACACCTACCTGAGTGATGACGAGAAACCATATTCCCCATTACAATCTGTGTTTCCCCAAATATAATACCACAAACATTTTAGATTAGTAAGAGTAGGGGCAGAGACCACCTGACAGTGCATACCCACATGTACCAGAGGTGGATTAGCCCCTCGGACGGCCCCTATGCATGTTAAAAGAGTTCCAGGGGGTGGGCCAGGTGATAGGTAAAGGGACAGGAAAAATCATAATTTGAAATAGTCATTTTAGGGGGGACTGTAATGGATGTGGTTAAGTGACTATGATAAAAATGCCTATTTCAATGTATATATTATAATATACATATGTTATTGCTCCTGTTCATATTAATTCTTAATCAAAATGGCTGCCTAGTTAGTTGCTCAACTTAGCACCCCTCCCGCCCCCCATGAGAAGTACGCAGTAGAAATAGAAACCAAGATGGCGCCTCCAGGAGAAACAACACCCAAGACGAGACGTCAGCACCCTGGAAGGAGGTTACGCTTTAATGAATCAGTCCAATTATAACCTAGAAAGCTATCGCAAACGCTATGTTTACATATACACTATCAGCTGCCTATATAAAACACAACAGTGCGAAACAATAATAAAGAAGTATTTTTACTCTGACTTTCGGTGTCAGCGTGTGTTATTTCTTCACTGATAGTGTGCACACTTTGTACTGAATTTGGCCCAGGGACAGATATATGTCGGATTCTTGATGTCCGAGTCCTAAACAGAGCTGGCTGTCACTGCTAGCTCCGCACAATCGTTTTCTATTGTTTTGTTTCTACTTTTTTAACTATTTTGCTATTCTGCTTGGTGCCACAGAGGGGCCAAGCAGAACAGCTGAGCGGCATTCGACTATTTACTCACTGCTGTTCGGCATCTATGGGAATAGACCGAACTGCAGTGAGTAGACTGCCGGAGGTTCGGCTTAGCCGATCCAGATGTTGAATCGGCTGAGTTGAACTCCTTCTGCACCTTGGGTCGGCTTAACATGCTGAGCATGTTCGGCCGACCCGAAGCCACCCGATGTACGGCTGATTTCAGCCGATATACGGCTGCAATCAGCCGTACAAACCTGAAGTGAATAGCCGAACAGCGTTCGGCTCACTTCACTTCGGGTCGGTTGTTCACTCGGCTGCCTACGGCAGCTTAGTGAATAGAGGGTACCGTATTTAAAAAGGGTTGAAGAGTTTGGAGAAGGCGGGATAGACAACATAGCTGAATTGGAAGGTGAGCTGAATTGGAGAATTTTTCAAAATCAGCTATTTTGGCCTAGATTGCTCACTTCTCCTGCCTTTATGAGACTCTTCACCCTTTTTTGAATAACCCTGATAGTATGTGTGGTTTTTAACCTGAACCTTTAATCCAATTACTGGAACTATGCTGAATCTTCTTAGATCTTTCTATAATCTTTCTTATGACCAGTACAAGTATAAACTGGTTCAGGGTATCCACAAAGCTTTTCTGGTCATACATTGTCAATATATAATTTTATTATACATGCATTTTACCATTTTAAGTCCTTTAGTTGTAGCATTTTAAAGCAGTGTTTTTGTAATGCAGACACTCTGAAATTGCAAGTGCATGGTCTCTGCCTCTTATGCAAACATAGCAGCATAAAGGCACACTAGGAGGGAGGTGTGGAGAGATGTGGAGAGCCTATGACCTCTATGCCTGTGGATCTCAACTGGTGGGTCGTGACCCAAAAGTGGGTTGCCACCTTCTTTTCAGTGGGTAGCCAAATGCCCTCCACTGCGCTAGGTGAGAGGCTCCTCAGCCTTCCCTTAGCACAACATTGTCAGTTCTAATGCCGAGCAGCCATTCAAAATATGCAAAATATGCATATGGATTGGGCTGGGGGTACGGCCATGAAAGAGCTATAGAGAGTCTATGGTGGGCTCTGCAGAGTCACTCTCAGGTGGGCTGTTTGGGATACACTGGGTAAATCTTAAAAAAATATATATACTTTTTTGGGGGGGAATGTGTATGTGTGAGAATATCGATGAGTGTGTAAGATTGTGTCTGTGGTTGTGTTTGTCTGTCAGTGTTTTGTGGGCCCGTTCACATTAGTACAGTGCATTAATAGCACAGTCCCGTGGGATCAACGCACTCTTCGCACTCTTCAACGCAATCTCACCTACTGCCTGTTCGGGTGCAAGAGGTGCATAGCACTGCCATTAATTTGAATGGCACCCCAAATACACCTCCCACTTACAGTTAGTTTGCCTGCACCGAAACATGCAGTAGCTCAATGCCATGCTTTCCAGTGCAGTGTGTCTTGGGTCGCAACTTAATGACCAAGGACCAATGTGGGTCCTGAGGTTACACAGGTTGAGAACCACTGCTCTAAGCTGTTCAGCTAGAAAACCTGAAGCGAACATGTCACAGAGAAACCACAGCATGCACAGTCACTGTTTTTGCATGTGTCCTTGAATTTTAAATAAAAGAATCTGTAGTTCTGCTTCAGATATTATGCATCTGTTTATATGCCTTTAACACAGACACATATATACTTATCAACTCACTTTGGATTTTGTTGACTTGCAGATAGAGATTTTCCAGGCCTTCATTTACCGCCGGAACAGTTGAAAGTGAATTGAATGAAAGATCCAGCTCAAGAAGGGTTGAGATATTGAAAGCATTTCCAGGTACTCCAGCATCTTTGAGCTCATTGTTGGACAGGCGAAGATACTGTAGTGCCTTGAAACCTTGGAAATATTCATCAGGAATGTTGCTGATTTTATTGTTGTCAAAATAAAGCATGCTTATGCTTGGTGGAAGTCCCATAGGTACTTTTGTGAGCTCATTATAGCTTAGATCAAGGTACAAAAGTGATTTTAGGCCTTTAAATGCACCAGAAATTGAGTCTTCTTTCAATTTGTTGTGTTGTAGATGGACAACAGTAAGGTTCTCTAAACCTTCTAAAATGTTGGGGGTAATCTTTGTAAGCTTGTTGTTGGTTACACGCAGGTCATCCATGGTCTTTGGTAGTGGCCCCACAAGTTCAGTGAGATTGTTGAAACTTATATAAAGTTTCTGTAGCTCCTTTAGCTTGGAGAATGCATTTTTCTTAATATTAGCATTGGTCAGATGATTGTGGTCCAGAATGAGCCATTTAAGATCAGTCACATTTTGAAATGCATCATTATCTATGCCCTCAATCATGTTGTTCTGGAGATACAAATACTGAATGCCGGAAGGGACCATTGGAATTTTCTTTAATTTAAGATTGTCACAATACATTGCTGAAGGGTAGTTTGCTGGACAGTTACATTCGGGTGCACAGTTAGCAGTAGAAGGTCCCATAGCTAAGCTTGAATAGTAATCATCTGGTGAACCATAATCATAGTTACCATATTGGGAGAGTACACTGCCCATAAGAAGCAGCCCTAGTATTGGAATGAATTGTAGGTGCATGGTTTCTATTTACACTGAACCTAAAGAAAATAAAAATAAATATTTAAATTAGTATACTATGTACATTTATGTACATTTTGTGTATGTATATTTGGTAAGCAAGTATTACTGGAGCAGTTGATCATGGCAACCAATCAGCGTCTCTTTTCAGTTTGTTCAGTTAAGCTTTGAAAATGAAAGAGAGAAGCTGATTGATTGCCATAAACAACTACTGCAGATTCTGTCTGCTTCAGTTTTTATGAATTCCACCCTATAAGTTAATAATAATTGACCAAAGGAAACTTGTTATTCTTGTTTTTCTTGGATTAGAGAATAACATTCTAGAGGGATAAATTGCATTCAAGTACAATATGTAAAAAGACAAGCACCTTTATTAGTGATCATATTAGGGTTGTGTGTTTTCTTTAGACACATTCATTATATATTAGAACACTTTCAAGTGTCCAGAATAGTTATTTTTTTTAATTCATACTCTGTACTTGAACATACCACAGCAATGACATATGACCATACTGTTTTCATAAGCATTGTGGTATACCAACAACATGTGTGCCAATTTGTTGTACTGTATGCTGTTCTTCTAGTTACCTAGGCTTTGGGGAAAGAGAAAAGGTCCCCAGAAGCACATCAGCCTTTGTACTATTGGCTGCATTATTGCTGGAGGTTACATAGTTACATAGTATTTGAGGTTGAATAAAGACATATGTCCATCAAGTCCAACCTATTTGTGTATGTGTGTATGGTCCTATTGGTGTGTAGTATGTATGAGGTGTACTGAGAGATTCAGGCTTGCCTGGTAGTTTACTTGTGAACTGAGAGAATTAGCTGTTATTTGCTGGATACTGCTCATTTAATTGTGAGCATGGACACTTATTTAAAAAAAACTGGATTTGCATGCTTCAGGAAGCCAGTGTGCTCTGTTTTCTTACTTTTTAGTTGTTTCTGATTGCCCTGCCTGCACATGAGCTGCCGCCTCATTTTTCCTTCATGATTAGTGAGGTATATGCTTTGCAAATAAGGGACACCATTATCTCACTTGGCCCCACCTGAAATGATGTAGGGTTTAAATTCTTTGTATACTGTGTAGTTTTGTTCAATTGAGAAAGCAATCAATACTTGGCAGTTTGCATTCTCACTTTTGTGCCTCCCAAATTCTGTCAGTGATACCCCGTTCTCTGCCTAGCTCTTTTTGTGTCCCTCCCCTTTGTTTCCACCCCAGCTGGTGCGGACGCACCAGGGCCTCCGGCCTCTAGGGGGCCCAGCACAGTCCCAGCGCCGGAATGTAAGCATATGGTACTAGATTTTCAGTGTTTGCATAAAAATCCCATTTTGTGCTGCAATTTAATTGCAGTAATGCACAGCATGATTTAAACATTTCACATTACTAATCGGGTAGTATGTACATCATTTTTAGAAAGCTTTTCCATTTGATGTTTGGCCCATTTGGTATTTATGCCTCACCGATACTTTGATCCTAACTGCAAACAATTTGCTGAGCGGAGGGATGTATTTTAAGCGTGTTTTGTGGTGCAGTTGAAAAATTTTTATGTACGTTTTTATAGCTGTTTTTAATAAAGTGCCTTATGGATTTTAAACTATGCAATGTTTTATCTTCCTCCTGAGCCATGATGGAATAATATATGGTATAAGAAGATTCCGTATATAAGGGGACCATCTGTTAAAGATCCTAGTGGCTGTGTACCAGTACAGAGATTATTAAACAAAAAGAGCGCTATTAGACCATTTATCATACATAGTCCACCAATTTTAGTGCATGCGATGTGAAGGCACTGTAACACAGGATTGAAATGGTGTGGATTCCACTTGAGACAACCCTTCTGCATGTGTGGAGCACATTTGAGTGGATTTTGCCACATTTGGGAAGCACTTTGATGATGATTTGCCGAACACTGGACTTCGTTTTTTTATTGTTGAGATTGGTGTAATGTTTAACAGCAGTTGTTGTCTTTATATTATATAAACTTTGAGCACAGTGCATTTTTTGTTTATATAAGCTCCTCCAAGCTGCCTTGTAGCCATTCCTGTGCCTTTCTACCAGTTAAGAGTGGCTGTGTCATCAGACACACCCCTGCAGAAACTTTTTATGCACTTCAGAATATTCATCACTAGTTAGGCTTTATTTAGTTATTCAACTGGACCTTAGTAGATTTAGTAGCAGTGCTGCTTGTAACATATTCCAGTACTAGCTTCTAGGGATGAGCTGCATCCTAGCTACCATTAATGCTGTGTGGGCCACCAGCATCCTAGCAGCCAATAATCCCACTGCCTGCTGGCTTGGTTCAAATTGTAAGCAAGCCAGTAGGCATCTAAAGTGAAGTCATGTCGTTTAACGGCAGATGTTTATTTTCTTTCTGAAATGTTTTACAGGTGTGCCACTCCATGTGTAGGTTTAAGGCATCGCACAAGCATGTTATTTAAAGGATTTATGTGTTTTATCGTTTCCCTTTATGCCTTATTAAAAGAACTGCCCCCCACTGAACTGAATTTTTTATTTTTATTTTCATTTCTACACATCCTCTATAGTAGTACCCAGCTCCAGTTGCCCTTTGTTTTACAATCACTTCCTTATTATACTTGCAAATGGCCAGAATTGATTTTCAAGATTTGCTCCCTGTAGACTTTAAATATGTTCACAAGGTTGCAATTTGCAGATCTTGTAATGAGCTTGCTGAATGTCCTGTGAATTGAACCAAACACATTCAGCTCATCACTAATCATTATCTTCAGTCTATTGCAAAATTACATGAATTCTTTTCAAAGCCTTCTCTACTGTTATTCAGACATCTTTACACATTTCCACTACAATAATGAACACTATTTTTGACATTTAGTCACTGGCAGGCCTTTTCTAAGTCAATTATACTGCTAGCTGTCACTATTTCCTATTATCACTCCTTACATCTTTTAGTGCCTCAGGTTGGTTTAGTGATAACCATGCACAGACACAGCAAGTGTTAGGCAAGGTCAGTGGATCTGTTAAGGTCAGAGTGGGGATAGTATTTAAACTGCAAGTGAAATCAAGAGTTCAAATCAAGTGCAAACATGTTATATCCAATATAATCTTGTCCACTACTACTAGTAAAGAAACTGGAAAAAGTAAAGAACAGTTACCATACAGTTGTTGTTGTTGGGTCCCTAGCCCTTTGTAGGTAAAGTGTTTGATTCAACACTGGACTGCTGAGATAGTAAAAATATGTGTTACCACTCAGAAACTTAATTTCCAACACAGAGTCATCTTTTTTAAAATCATTAATTTTTAGGAGCAAACATCTATTAAAAAAAATGTCATCACTTGTGTAACTTCCATTTCATTATTAGTAAATCCTGTCTGCAGGGAGTGTGTACTTCATTAAAATCCAGTCAACTGATGATTTTTTGGGACATATATGGACTATTAAGAATCAATAAATTTTCTCTTTTTTATCATTAGTAGGCTTCTTTGCCTGGTCTAAATGATTAAAATGTTTTTGCTCTCTGCTCATCCAGGCTGGTAGTCCACATTTAGAAGGCCATGATGCTTTACTGGTCATGCTATTGCACTGTGTTAATTTATAATAGGACACAGAAGCTTTGGAGGCTAGGCAGTGAGGACCCGCAAACAGAAAACACACAGGAAACAGATGAAGCAGAAACAGGAAACAGAAACATGTCAGATTATCTGTATAGGTTGTTTAATGGTTCATTACTAAAAGTGATTTTCAGTTATAAATGGAATCTGCTGGTCTGAATCACTTGCTAACTCCCTATATCTTTTGAGGATTCCAGGGGTGAGATCTACCTGCCATAGTTCTTTGCCAAATTTCTACACATGTAGAGATTTCTCCACTCCACCTGTTGTGGTTTTGATAATGATTAGTCATAGATTAATGCATTGGGTAAATTGGGGACCTTCATAATACCTGCAGGTGATGTGCAGACATGAGAACTTAAAAGCAGAGGTCTCAGAACTGGAGTTCCTGAGAAATATAGGGAAGGTGGCTACCATAACTGCATCCACAAAAATGTAATCTTCTTTGGGTTTATTGACTCTTAGTAGTGTCCTACCATAGAAGAGTAAAAAGAGCCTGTAAAATATATTCATATATCGAGGTATATAATTTTTTCCATAGGAGATACTGCAGTAAACTGCAATGGCGAGGGGGGTTCATAGTTTATGTGCTAAATATCTTGTCAGTAATCCCACAAATGAGTTATTACTTTAATGGCCACTGTACTATAATTAATACATAATAATTTATCAGAATCTCTAAATTAAAATAGACACTATCTATTTTCATACCAAAAAGCAAGTAAAATACAGGTTATCTAGACTCTGTAGATACCAGCCTACAAAGTGTTAACATGCAAATATTAGTGTAACTAGCTTTTAGATTAATGATATGATTAGAGATAGTGAAAAAGAGGGAGGGCCCTACATGTGCCGATGTGATTGATTTACTAAAGGCATACAGGTTGTTCAATTTGTACTTTGCAGGGGAATTCTCCTTTAGATTGGTGAAGAAGAAGAATGTCTTTGTCTATGCACCAGAATTTGTACACAGCCAAGCGATCATTGGTACTTTAATAACAATATTAATGATTATCGAAATATGATGTTTTCTAACTGGTGCCTGCTGATGTTTGTACACATTGTGTTGTCTCAATCAAACATTTGAGATAAGAGAATAAATATTTACTTTATGAAGGATCTTTCCCTCACATGTAAATAAGTGTTATGCAAAATCTGTCAAACTTCTAGTCCAGAAGCAAAAGTTGAGAATAATGGAACCTTTGTATTTTTTCCACAAAAAAAATCTTATATGACACATTAGCCAACCAAAACTTTCAAAAGCACAGCCCTATTTTTTTTTATTATTGGTATGGCAAATAAAGCTAAAATCATGTTGCAGCATAGATGCTGATTTATGATCCATTTTATATACAGACAAGTGTTGCACAAGTTAAAAATGTGGAAAACATTCTATGAAAAATGTAACTGAAGTTGCAAAATGATGTGTCAGATAGGAAATTGGAAGCAGCTGTAATCTAAGACATCCCACCTTGTGGGTGTAGTCCTTGAAGATTTCCAAGGGTTGGTACTTCAGAAAGCAGAGTCCTTTTTCAGGTGACTTACTGTTTTGAAATAGGATGGTGAACATCATATTTTGTGATACACTAGCAGTATTTATTCAGTCTTAAAAAGGGGGTGACTTTCTAAAGCAGTATGTATTCGATCAGTGATCAATAAATGTTTCACTTGCATATTCCTTTGTCTGAGTTTTCTACATCAGTATAGAAGGTGCATCATAAAATGTCTGTTGTGCAATCTTATAAGATAATGAGTATTGTATCAAATAATAAATACTCATACCTAATACTTAGGGTTGATTTTTGATTGAGCCAATAAGTGATTAATCTGTGCACATACAGAACACTGATATGTGTGCTCCCACAATCTAACAAATTTTCATTTTTCCCTGTCCCTACTGCAGCAAAAAAAAAACACTTTTACAAGCAAAATTAACTGTATGCATATTTATAGTTTTAAATTCAGGACTTCATATTGTTTTTGTTTAATCTGTCATTGATAGTTCTGACTTCTCTCTAATTTGTTGATAAAGCCAGAGCTAAACTGAATATTTTATTTTTTTAAGTCTAAGTTTATGTATACTGAGACAATTGAGTATTAAGCACATGCATAAAAAAGTAAATTGTATTATTTTCTATGATTTGTAAATGAATGCACATTTATCCTCAAACATATAAACACATTCATTAACAATATATAAATATAATTTCTATAATAAAAAAACACTGCATTTGATCTTATACAGTGAATAGAAAAACTCAGGATAATGCATTTCATTAAAGTAATCTATTTAAAATAATTGGCTGTCTTTATAGTGGTGTCTTTACACCTATATTTTCTTTTATGTATAAGACTTTTTTTCAATCCTGCTCCACTGGAATTAACATACCACAGTTATGTGCTTTAGACTCAAATTAATTTCCAAAGTCTAGTAATTGAAAGGAAGCATTACTGACAAAAAAAGCAAAATGTATATTAAAGTGCATTGGTGGTAAAACTAAACCACAGTGCGTTCACTGTGTTCTAAAATAGCTTTCAAAACATTAGGTATAAAAGGAAATTGTACAAAATCAGAACATAGACTTAGTATGAGTTCCTTAATAGCTGGCAGAGATAAACAAAAATAATATTGTTATCATATTAATGCAAATGTAAGTATGAGCCACAATGTTGCTTACCTCTGTTTGATGCTGCTGTCTTTAATTCCCTACGCAGATTTAAAAAGAGACTGAATCAAATATCATGTGCTGTAAACAGTGTCAGGAGAGGACTGCCTGCCAGAACCACTGTAATACAGAACAGCAAAAAGAAAAAGAGAGAAGAGAAAAAAAAAACTAGTCACATAGCTCTTATGTCATGATGGTGAGTTTGTGGTGTGGCATGCAAAATTATTACTCTGAGTGAGTGCAGGTGGAAGGCTATCAAAGCACAGCCCATCTGTTGCACGTTTCAAACAGAGAATTCAAGTTAAAAAAAAAAGTTTTCTGGAAGTTTTATAACGTATGTAGTAATCTACTATCCAAAGGGTTTAACAGGAATGAAAGAAGCAAAACAAAGAAATATACTTGCTGCGCTTTTCTCTCAAAATCAGGGATTTGCAGAAACCCTGGAGCTTAAAAAACTATTTAGGTATTGTTAGTATTCTCTGGTTAGGCATAATTCAGTGCAAACATAATAAATTGAAATAATATATTGTTGACAGTGGGGATCCCTGCTGTAAAGAAAAGACACGTATGTAGCGTTTAAGTGCTCTGTAACATTATCATCCATTTCTGGTTTCCTATAGTTCTTTTCTAATGGGAATCTTTTGTGTTTCTAACTCCTCTAATGGAAGGTGCCTTTGCCTGACTCATGGACCATGTAGTAGTTGACGTGCAGTGACATCACTTGCAGTGATGCTGAATAGTTTCAGTTTTACCGCTCTAGAACTGCTGCAGAGTCAGAGAATATTACCTCGCATCAGATCCATTTGAGACAGCTTTTTGTGACAGATTCCTTTAGAATGACACATGAGGGTATAATTGGCTCTATTATTCAATGAGCTTATAATTTTAGAAAACATATAGGACCAGCATTAATATCAAGGAATGCAGGATATCATCATGCTGATAATAAGTTAAATCAAAATAATGTGCACTAGAATGTGGTTATCAAGCTGGAGATCTTTTTTTAATTCTTGCTCATAGACCACAGAGTGCATTGATTCATAAATGACATAAGGCTCTATTTAAACCTTTGCTACTATTGCCTAATTTGGCAAAAAGACTGTATCGCACAGTAGGACTGATTATTAAAACAATAATTCCATGCTTATATTATGCTCTTGAATAACAGGGTGACATCAATGCTTCAAAAAGCTGACCTATTAGAATATTAATTGCAAACAAACAGAAAAATTGAGTCTTTTCCAATGTTTTTTATACTGTTGCTAAATTGTGTTCATGGTTTTTATACTTGCCTCTTGCCAATTGTAAATGCTGAATGCTGTAGAGATATATTCAGCACATTTAGGGCTCATGCCACCTAGTGACCTAGGCAGCATTTGCCAAGCTTCCTTTATTACAAGGACACCATGTAAACTCAATAGTGTGTACTCAAGCTGATTTCACATTGTTGATATTTACATGTTGGCTCTGAGCAGGCCAATGGAGTACATTTGCACTGTACGCTGTATGCTCATAAACGTGAGTACAAATGTTTACCTGTGCGCATCATAAATATAGTCAATACGCAGGACAGTGGATGCAGATCTTTCTGTTTTAATTTTACAGATCTGAAGGCAGCGTACCTTTACTCATCTTTATTCAGCTGTGTGCATGGGCTCATAGAAAACAATACACCCCCCTTTCAGATCTATATATATAAAAAAAAAAAGCACCATACTGATAAAAAAGGCATAAGCCTTTAGTGTTCACCAACAGCAGGAGCCAGTAAGCACAGTTGTAACTTTTTAATAGTCACAGACTGCATGGAAAAAGGAATAAGTGAGAGGAGGTTATTTATTTCTCCACTGTATTAGTGCCAGATAATACGAAGCAGACATACTGAAATAGATTATGCTGATGTAAAAACACCTTAAATGTGAACTTGCCTACATCAGATACACTTAAACATGTATCATTAATTGCTTGCAGCAGTTTTTCAATCTATAACTGTTAAATAAATAATGTTTATAGCTAATCAAACTTTTTAGCAAATCCTATATTTTTACTATACAATACATGTGCCTCTACTTAAAATGTTGCTGCTTCCAAAAGTCTGAATTTAATCAGTTTTGGTAATGATTGCTGTTCTTTCCATGGAAACTTGTCAAGAATGTGTGGCTAGTTGGCTACACTTTGATGTGAAACTGTTTCCACTGCAGATAATACTCCTGACCGCTTCAGTCTGTATTTGGTCAAAGAACTAAATAGCATTAAGGGAAGATGAAGTGTAAGGTTCACTATTAAGATATGATGGCCTCCAGTGAAGCCTAAAGCACACACACATGCAAGTTAAACAATTAAAATTGCTGAGGAGTAATCAGCAAATGACCCTAAAACGTCCTTAAATTATACTGTATTGTTGATTTTAATGATACAGTATGGTGGGAAGAATTCTTTTGGATCTAGGTTACAGTTAGATATGAAATAATATTTAGAGCATTGTTCAAAGCAGAATTAAGACCCGTTCTTGTTTTGATACTGGAGGCATAATAGTTAAAGAAACAGATGATTTTTTTTACAACTAAAACATGCATTTGCATGCTTCAAGGAATTGCTCTAGAGGCTTTTTAGTGGAAGCTGAAATTGTGCACAAGCAGATACTTGTATAGCAATTCACATACATGGCATAACTTTATCAGTGTGAAAGTAAATGTTACTTATAGTGCTACTACATATTTAGCAAAAACTGCAATGGCAAACTGAAAAACAGATAAATGTCTGGTAACTCTTCTGCATTTTCTGACCAGTTCTGGCATAATTATTCCCTATGTATAGGGGAGGTATGCCATAGTGTTTCAAAATCAATTTGTTCTACGTTTCAAGCTGCCAAATTGAAGTGAAAATATGACTAAAGAGCAAACAGCAGCTTAAAAAAATAGTGTTAGGGAGTGCTACATATATGTTTTAATATTATAGAAAAACATTAGGCAGGGTTGTTTTTAGGATCCTAAAAGGCCCAGGGCACTGTTGAGAGTTACAATTTTGGCATGAATAGGATGTCCCAAAGAACAAACATGGCCAGAAGTGAAGTAGTCTTAAAGTGTATGTTTTTTTAATTCTTTGATTAGTTTAGAAAAAGGCTAAAATCCCTATCCATTTTTTTTTTCCCCGATGTGCCCCACAGGGGAGATTTCCCTTCACTTCCTTCCCAAAGTGTGAGTAATTCCCAACTTAGACATTTGTCACTGTAACATTGTCCCCAATGGATGATTAACCTTCTGTTTCTGTAACAATTAAAAAATGCTGAACTGTATAACTGTGCTGCTAGAGGTTTATAATGGTGTTGCAGAGTGACTTGGGGGGTTATTCACAAATGAGCCGAAGGATCCAGCCATAGCTATGGCTGGATCGTTCAGCTCACTTTGGCCGATGGAGCCCTTCGGTTCAGTCAAACCGAAGGGCTGCTGTACGAACTATTCACTATAGCCTGTACAGCAGCCATAGGCAGCTGAGTGGCTCAGCCGAGCCAAAGGCATATGCCAAGCGTGGAGAATAACAGCGAGGCAGAGCCAGTCGTGATCTCACGGATTGCTCCGCCCAGTTGTAATGACAGATCAGCGTCCCCAAATGAACTGGGGACACTGATCTGTCATTAAACAATAACAACTGTGTGGAGGCGGCAGTGATGTCACCGCCGGCTCCGCCCAGTTGTTATTTATGGGCCGGAACCTGCTAGAAGACTCTGGCAGGTGTCGGCCAATAGGAAACAGTTGGGCAGAGCTAGCTGTCACTGCCCAATTGTTTTTATTTTGCTGTCATCTGTCAGGTGATTCATTATGCTGCGGGAGTCCGTCGCATGTGGTCAGGTCGACGTGCGTCGGGTTTTAAAAAAATCATTTTTTCTTCTTTTTTTTCTTTTCTTTAAAATGTGTATTTTTTAAATTATCGTATTCTTCTACATTTTTAAAATAATTTTTCTTTTTTTTTAAATTTTACTTATTTTCTATTCTGCCCGCTACCTCGGAGGTACCAAGCAGAATAGCCGAGCCCAATGCCGCTCAGTGGCATTCGGCTATTCACAGAATAGGGGCGAACGGCAGCAAATGAGCTGACGGAGCTTCGGCTCAGCTGATCCAGATGTTAGAATGGCTTAGTCGAAGTCCTTCTGCACTTCTGCTCAGCTGAACATGCACAGCATGTTCAGCTGACCGAAGGCAGCCAATTTACGGCTGATTTTAGCAGATGTACGGCTGAAATCAGCCTTACGAGGCTGAAGTGAATAGCCGAACAGTATTCAGCTCACTTCACTTCGGCTCGGTTATACATTCGGCTGCCCTGGGCAGCTAAGTGAATAACCCCCTTGGTATTTTAATGGACCTGCTGTTGGGGCCCTCGTCTTCGCAACATGGGGACAAGGTGCCTTGGAAGGGGAAAGGCTTTACCACATGCTGCTCGCTGCCCCTCCTTTCTTAGCTAGCCAGGCTACATTCCTGGATAGCGGTCTTTATATAGTTTTAGGGATCACACGCTTTAAAAAAAAAAAAATTTAAATGGCTTGCCTGCCCTTTAACCACTTGCTGACCTGGGTGTTAAACCCCCTCCTGTCCAGGCAATTTTTCAGTATTCAGCACTGTGGTACTTTGACTGACATTTATTCCGTCATGCAAAGCTGTATTGAAATTAATTTTATAACATTTTTTGGGGACACATAGAGCTTTCTTTTGGTGGTATTTAATCACCTCTGGGGTTTTTATTTTTTACTATATGATGAAAAAAGTACCAACATTTTGGGAAAAAAATGTTTTCCCTTAGTTATGTTATAAAACATTTGTTATTACCCAATTTTGTGGTAAAATATAAAAGATGAGGTCATGTCGGGTAAATAGACACCAAACAGGTCATGATTTAAAATTGCGTGCGTGCTCAAAATTGCAAAAAACTACCATGCCTAAAATTGGCCATAGGCGACGCTTTAAAAGCTTTTAATGCTCATCAGTTTAGTGTTATCAGTGATTAATGGCCCTAAAATTATTGCTCTCACTGCAACATTCGTGACAATATGTAGCATGTGTAGCGTAATTGTTTTTCCACATGTAGGCGCACGTTTATAAGTGCATGCACATGTGGATGGGGGGACTTTTTTTTTTTTATATGAGACTACTTTTTTTTACACTTAACTTGATTGCTATCACATAGGGGGCTAAAAATCCTACTATGCGATAGCCAATGTACAATGACAGGTCCTCTTTATGTAGACATCAGGGGTCCCCAAGACCCCTAATGTCACCTTGGGACCTCCTCCTCCTCTGTACTAGTAGTCGCTGTGCTGGTGTTCTCTGTCCCGGGCACTGCAGGGGGGCATTAGTGCTCGGATAACCGGCAGCGTCAACAGAGGGGGGTGCGGCAACAGAGGGGGGAGCACACTGTGCAGGGCCATACAAGCGATCGGCCAGCTGTAGAGCTGGCCAAACGCTTGTATGTAACAGCTGGTAACAGCTGTTAACATTTCTGGCGGGCGCGCGCGAGCGAGCAGAAAAAGAATCACGTAAATGTACGTCCACCCGCCAGGAAGCATCCGCCTTAAGGGGTTAAGAGAAATAAATGGAATGGGGAACCCCTAAAAATTAATAATGGACATGAAGCGTGGCCAGGGACCTGTTCATTTTCATTAGAGTAGCAGTGGGAGAAGATCATAAAGTGTAGCGGGTCATTGTTGCAGCAGATCAACATCATCAGGCTCATCGTTATTCACTGGCATCTACATTGCTAGATGATGGAGTTTGGATTTACATCATGGGGCATTTTCTAATCAGTCCCCCGTACTCATTCACATAGGAGGTGGCTGATATCTGGGGTCCCATTTATTTTAATTCTGATCACTCTCCCTCTGCAGACCACCTAATCTTTTTTAGGCAACAGGATGTGGGGATAAGGGACTTGTCCTAATCCATATGGAGACAGGGTGCAATGCAAAGTGAAAGTTTTACCACCACCAAGGTAACCTCTCAATGTTGAGGGCATGTGGCCTGCTATGGCTCAGGAAGAGGGGAGCACATTCTAGATTTTCTGGCCACCTAGGCAGCATAGTTGGATAAGGGTCTGGTTTAAATTGATAAGCACTGGCGGAACTACCAGGGTCGCAGCAGTCACAGTTGCGACCGGGCCCTGGCATTCCGCCTGTTTGGGGGGGGGGGGGGGGGGGCAGGGGGGCGGGGGAGAGGAAGCAGACGGCAAGCAGCTCCTTCATGCCACCACAATTGCATCCCACTCAGATATGGCCGGTCCCTTCCCTACCACCCGCAGCAGTATAAGAAGGGCATGCATGGGCGGCTGTGCGGGTATAGAGAGACTGTGTCGGTCATCTGTTAGCCTGGTCGGAGCTGCTACCAGCACTGCAGGCACCGCCAGGCGAAGTTTAATCTGCTTGTATGCTTCCTCCTTCCCCAACCCGGAGTCTCTGTTTATACAATACACGCTGTTAAAGGAGAACTATGAGGTGAGTGCCTTTCACTCACCACATAGTTCTAGCCAACCTGTGACAATGAGACTGTCACAGGTCGGCTCAGTAGATCGGGAGGTGACATACCGGCGTTCGTTCACCACTCGATCCTGTCACAGCCCTCTGCCGTGACAGGGGAGGGGCTGGATTCCCCCCTCCCCGCTCCGATCCTCCAGTGCTGACTGGCGAATAGTCGGCCGGGGGAGGGGGCGGGTCCAGCTGGCTCTGCCTCTAGATAGGCAGAGCCAGCTGTCACTCACACAGCTGGGCGGATCCAGACATAATTGTCGGGATCCGCTTCAGCTGCGGCGTCTCAGTAGCTCGCGGTATACTGTGGCGTCTCAGTATACCGTGAGCTGTAGCTCGCGGTATACTGAGCTTAGGGTGACGGGAGGACGCTAGTTTGTGTCCTCCCGTTACCCTAAGGAGAACTATGGGGAAAAGGCTGGTGTGGGTGAAGGCTGGACCAGGAAGTGGGGGCAGGGGAGAAGCTGGTGATACCATTTACATTAGAATTTATTGCTGGGACTTGTAGCCCTGCATAGCTGCTGGTATGCTGCATAGCTGTATAATGATTATACAGCAATGCAGAATAGCACCAACTACGCAGGACTACAAGTCCCAGCTATAAATTACGTTATTAAGTAGGGATGCACCAGTGCCAATACTAGACCTTTTCACGAGTACTCGTGAGAAGATCCTGATACTGAGCGCAGATACTGGCACTGGCGGAAATACCAAGGTTGCAGGGGTCGCATTTGCGACCGGGCCCTTGTGTTCTGCTAGTTGGGGGGGGTGGGGCTAGAGAGGACCGTAACGCTGGCATTGTTTTGCCACGCGTCCCGGTGCAGGCGATCACACTGCGACTGGGGGGCTTGCCTGCAGTGCCATTGACTTCAATGCACTGCCACGCCCCCTCCCACCTCAGAACGCAGTAAGCTGGCCGGGATGCGATTCAGTGCGATTAAAAAAAAGGTATCAAATCATGTTTTTTTGGTGGTGATGATGGGGGGGGGGCCTTAATAGTTTCTTGCACCGGGGCCCGAAGTTTCTAGTTACACCTCTGTTGAGAAGGAATAAGGGTTGGATAAGGGTCTGGTTTAAAGCCACACACCCTTGCAAGGCACCTTGCCCTAATGTTGATAGACACACTTTTTTTGAACTTGCTGCCTTTGGCTGAGAAATGTACGTCATGTTGTAGCTTGTTTAATATACTATTATGCACACATTAGACCAAAGTAAAAAAATATTTTAAAATCATTTTTCTTGCAGTGTCAAATTTAGACAAACACATTCTCCACAGACGATTATCTACTACCGGTAAAAGTAAAAATATATAATAATTGTTGTTGCTGGGAATGAAGACACACCCTGGTGGATTTGTTACAGTTTTTTTCCAAAAAGGTCTTGTTGTATAAAACAAAATGTTCTTTTTCCACCTGTTCACTACTCTTCATTGAAAAAAATTATATTTTTTGAAATACCTAAGTAAAATGCAATGTCTCCCTATGCAGACTTTTCTTTAAAAAAATAAATAATGAAGTACAATTTTTTCCTGTTGTTATTGGGCAAGATATAAAACTCTTGGTGGTTTAATGCATTAGTAGTTTTTCCAAAAGTCCTTCCCATTCTGTTCCACATATGTTATTCTACTTTGACAAAAAAATAATATTTTTCTTCTTGCCATTTCCCATTCAAATACAAATATAGAATCCCAAAGAAGACTTCTCTTATGCTAGTAAAACAAAACTAAACAAAAAATATTTGGAAAAAGTAATAAATAATATCTACTCTACTTTTGTTTCTGGGCAAAAATATTGCCCACATTCTTGTATGGCATTATTAGTTATTTCCAAAAAGGTTTTATACCACAGAATGTAAAGTATTTTATTTAGCTCCTGTGGAAAAAAAATACTACTAAGAATGACTGTTATTGTAATACATACAAAAGTGATAATAAAATTTCTTTATGGCCAACATACGCAGCCCATTTGTTTCTATTCGCCAAGGCTGTTGACATTTTTTTTTTTTTTTTACATTTGATCTGAAATAAACAATTAACATATACATGCTGGTAACTGGTGACACAGAGTTGGGAATTTTTTAAAGTGAGAACATATTAGAACCTATCTGCCTTCAAATTCTCACTCACTGAATGAAACACCATATGGCCCTGCCTGAACAGAGAGGCAGGGAGCACAAGGACCAGTTGGGGATAACTCCTTTAGATGTAAAGGTGAAACTCGAATAATTAGAATATCGTGCAAAGTTCATTTATTTCACTAATGCAACTTAAAAGGTGAAACTAATATATGAGATAGACTCATTACATGCAAAGCAAGATAATTCAAGCCGTGCACCTATTAGGTTAAAACAAAGGCATGTTTTTACACAATATATTGCTGTTTTTGCTCAGGAGCTAAAAATGAGTATCCAGAATACTAAAAACCACAATTGTACAGCTGCAGGAATATTATGTGGGGCACTTGTACAGTGCCAGAGCACATAACTAGTCCTCAAACTTAAGGTGCAGCACAGGATTTGCCAAGGATCAAACACCACAAATTTGGCAGCTGCGGTCCAGCTGCAGAAACATTATGAGGGTTATTCACAAAGCTGGCGAAGGCAGTCAAGTGAATAACTGCCACGAGTGAAGTGAGCCGAAAGCTGTTCGGCTAGTCACTTCAGGCCTGCACGGCTGATTTCAGCAGTACATCGGCTGAAATCAGCCATACATCGGCTGGCTTCGGTTCAGCCAAACATGTTTAGCATGTTCGGCTGAGCCGTGGTGCAGAAGGACTTCGACTCAGCCAATCCAATATCTGGATCAGCTGAGCCAAACCTCCGGCAGGCTACTCGCTGCCGTTCGGCCTATTCTCATAAGGGCCGAACTGCAGTGAGTGAATAGCCGTATGCCGCCAAGCAGAATAGAAAAACAGTGAAGAAAGTAGAAAAAAAGGTTAACAAATGTAAATAAATGATAAATTGTAAAAAATAAATAAAGATTTTTATTAAAAGTAAAAAATTTAAGATTATTGAAAAAAAAAAAAAAAGATTATTGCAACTGGGAGGAGCCAGCCATGAGATCACTTCGGGTTTCACTTTGGCTCAGTCAAGCCGAAGCATATGCCTTCGGCTCGGCTGAGCCACTCGGCCAGCTTCGGGAGCTGTACGGGCTATGGTGAATAGTCCTTACAGCAGAAGAACCGAAGGGCTCCGGAAGCCGAAGCTAGCCAAAGGATCAGCCGCAGCTACGGCTGATACTTCAGCTAACTTTGTGAATAACCTTCTATGTGTGGCACCTTTACAAGCCACCTGTCCACAGTTCAAAGGCATGATTGCTAGTTGTTTGCTCTGGTGAAGCACAATCACATTAGTTTTCAGTTTTGTGCAAAACAGCACCAACAAGAGGTTGAAGAAGAAGGGAATGGTGGCAGAGGCAGGCCATTGTATTCTAGAGCTGATAATGGTTGAAAAAGAACCTCATTTTATTTGGGATTGCTGGGAAAGAAAAATTTAGTTGGTAGCATCAGCTGCAGGGGTATTCTAATCACTGCTGGTCTTGGACTGGTTAATTTTTATGAAAGTGAGTCAGTCCAGGGTTAGGAGACAGCTGGATTCACCTCTCTGTAACAAAACTGCGTGTTGAGCATGAGGACACTGGCCACTGGGCAAGCTAGAGGTTCCAGCACGTACTGTGCAAGCTCTGTCTGTCTGGACACCAAATAGTTCAGGGGTCCTCACTTCAAAAAGGTTTCCGCATCAGCCTTTTACCCTAAGAACAGTGGCGTAACAATCACCATAGCGACCCAGGCGGCCGCTATGGGGCCCAAGGCACGGTGGGGCCCGGCCAGGACATCTCCCTGATGCCATGCGGGCCGCCTGGGTCGCTATGGCATCTTGCTCGGACAGCCAGGCTGCTGGCTGTCACTGGCGGCTGTGAGGAGGAACGCTCCGTTCCTTCTCACAGCCGCTGCTGAGTTGGTGACAACCAGCAGCTTCGCAGGAGGTGGCTGGGCCCGTCATCGGCAGTGATCGAGGAGGCGGGGCCCGGCGATCGAGGGGGCGGGGCCCGGTGATCGAGGGGGCGGGGCCCGGCGATCGAGGAGGCGGGGCCCAGTGACGGAGGAGTCGATCGTGGAGGAGAAGGAGGCGGACAGAGGATCAGGGCTGACAGGTAAGAGGGCTTGACCGCCCGCCTGAGACCCTGCAGAGCCTACCATAGAGAGTCTATGGTGGGCTCTGCAGGGTCACCCTTAGGTGGGCTGTTTGGGTTATCAGGTGGGCGTAACTAGAAATCACAGGGCCCCATACAAATTTTGCTATGGGGCCCTGTGATTTCTAGTTACGCCCCTGCCTATGTAGTCTGGTTATGGTTGAAACAAAGCCTTTAACTACTACCTACAGCTGGGCATGTCCACTGTGGTTGGAAAATGCACTTAAAAGTACCGCTGATGCAGCCACTATCACTATTTCTCCTTTGAGGGATTTGAGAATTGGAGGCACATTGGGCAAGAGGCAGAATCCTGCCACTATCTGGAAATGCAGCCAAGAGGTTCTTCAGCAGTACATCTTCTAAGTCAGGGGTAGCCAAACTCCGACCCTCCATCCCATGAGGCATTGCAAGATTCTCACAGCCACAGACATGACTTCCGGGGAGAGATGCATCATGGGATTTGTAGTTTAACCACAGCTGGAGTGCCGGAGTTTGGCTACCCCTGTTCTAAGTGGTGCATTTTTTGCTCCCTCTGGGACGGTTGCATGAGACCTGCCATTTTCTTGGTTTGTATCAGGTATCCAAAAAGGGGGCCACCCACTAATGGTAACTCTTCCTAATGTATCCAATCCTGGAGTCTTTGTGCAGACATTTAAGCATGAAAGTGCCCCCCATTGTTCACTCGTGGGGGGAGGGGGGTTACTACTGGTGGTTCTGGCAAATCACTGGATGAGGAGAAAAAGGCAGCTATGTATAAGATGTCACTATTGCCAAGGTTCAGGACACAAGGGAAGCACCAGCAGCTTCAGCAGTGTGCCCCGTCCCGCACCCTTCCCAGCTGCCAGCAAATTTACTCAGTGCACTGTAAAAGAGATGTAGCAGCCCTGCCCATGCTTGCTGGACCTTATGTCTGTGGTCATGTGTACTCTACAGCAGACCCTGTGATCAAGAGACATTACCTTCCACATGCTGGTGGAGAGAAGAGATGGCCTTCTGGGCACAAAAATGGCAGGTG
Organism: Nanorana parkeri; assembly: GCF_000935625.1. Classification (NCBI taxonomy): domain Eukaryota; kingdom Metazoa; phylum Chordata; class Amphibia; order Anura; family Dicroglossidae; genus Nanorana; species Nanorana parkeri. The sequence continues at coordinate 47,541 of NW_017306710.1, forward strand.
GGTATCTGCAGCTGGGGTGCAGCACATGCCACAAAGTTGAGGAAGGGGGCAGCTGGAATAGAAGCAGTTGTACAGCCAGCAATTTTGCCAGGCTGGCATTGAGACCTGAGCATGGGAGTGATTGGGTAACAATGTTTTCTTAGACTCCAGCTGCTGGGGAAGACACACCTGCCTGGTCAAAGATGCAGCTGTAGACAGCATGGTGGGCTTAGGAGACTTACAGCAAGGTTCAAGCCTACCCTTGGCTCTACTCTGTGTGGCCCTTGCACAGGCATGTCAGCATGAAAAAGCCCATTCTCCACCAAATGCATGCAGCAGGGGTGTCAAATTTCCTTGTTCGTTGATCCAATGCTGGGTTTTTCCCCCTGACCCGAGCTGCCCGGTCTCCTGTCCTAAACCTGCCCTGAACCTAGGTGTTAAAGGCTTGTGCACCTGTGCTTTAGCGTTCGAGCAACATGTCTCCATGTTAGTAGCTGGACCTCCCTGTTTTTTGTGGAATTTGCTGTTTCTTGAGTATACCTTTGCTTGATCTTGTTATTCTCAGTGTTTCTTTCCTGCTGTGCTCTTGTACTCCCTCTGTTTTCTGTCTGGGTTCCTCTTTGTTATATTGTGGCTGTGAGTGCTCTCCACAGCATTGTTTCCTGCTCTGCCTTGTGTTTTGCCTCCTGCACCTGCTGCCTATGTCTATTTTACTTTGCACTATTGTGCACCTCCCATTTTCTCCTGTGCTCTCCCTCTGCTGTGCCTGTGTATCTCTGTTCCCTGACTCTAAAGCCAATGCCATTCTGCAATGCTGTACAATGTATTTCTGAGTTAGTGGCCGAACTACCAGGGTCGTAGCAGTCATGCACGCGCACAGCCCTGACATGGCATCCCTCCACTACCAGTGTGCTTTACATTTCCTAAACCGATAAATACATTCACACTACTGTTACATGGATGGCAAAAGTGGCAGACGGGCGGGGAGAAGGCGGGGGAAGAGGCAAAGCGGGAGGGGGGTCAAGTTGCCGCACCATGGGCCTCTAGGTTGTACTTGCCCCCTGGGCTAAAAGTTGCCAGTCAGCCCCTGCCTGTGGGTACACCTGGTGTGTGTTCCCTTCCTTCCTGCTTCACGCATGTTCCCTGCATCTTCCCTCAAGTGCCTGTTTTCTATATCTGATATCCTGTGTCTCTTCTAGTGTGCTGTTTTCCCTGAGTACCCACTGGCACTGTGCCTGCATGGGTGTGCCAGAGAGCTGCAACTTGGGAGCTGCCCCGCAGGTCAACATCCACACCTTCAGTGCCTCTGGTGAAGACCAGGCGACTCCTTAGATCCTGCGACCAGGGCCGCAAGGTTGATACTCATGTAAGGGGCCCGGCCAGCCAGACCGTCACTTCCAGCCAGTCTTCCGGCAGAGGAGGCCAGGTGTACAGGCACCAACAACAGGAGTAGGTAAGAGGAGCTGGGAGGGAGGGAGATGCAGCCCTGACCAGCCCACCTGAGACCCCTGCAGAGGCAGTAGGCAAAGGATCCTGCTTCGTTTGAGACAGCAGGAAGCCCTCATCTACTAACAGCTGCTGTGCCTCTAGTGCCCACTTTATCACACCAAACAGTGTGGGTGCCAACAGGACCACGAGACAGATTGTGTTACTAACCCTGCCTTGTCACAGCTCACGTTTCTGGTTTCCTCTTTGTGACAAAATGCCCCACTCATCCTGAATCAGGAGCCACTGATGTGGTCAAAAAAATCTCAGCTCTCTCAGAGCCTGTCCTCATTAATGTCCAACAAATACATGGTCTTTCTGTTCTCGCCATATCATCGGGACAGCAAATGGCATTGTCTTTCGAGTGTCTCTAAGCCAAGCTCTCAGACAGAGAGCACATGTCGCACAACAAATGTGAGGCACCCATTCCTTGTCTTGATCACCAATTTTACACCCGAAGTACAGATGATATGCTTTCTTCACAAGAGCAGTCATTGAGCGTCTCTGATGAACAAGTGTTTACTTGCCACAAATATAGCAGAATGTATCGCTGCTGTTATGACATTGACAAGACATATCAACCGACAACAATCATCCTGTAAAACGTCTATAAAATCTAACTTACTTGTTATAGTGCTACTGAGGCAATGCTATATTCTGAAACAATACGTACACAATATAAAGTCTATATTAATCCAATGAGCAGCATCTGTGTATGCAAGCCACTTTTATAGCCTGCTGAGACAGTGTCAAGCTGGCTCCGGGCGGCTCAGGCATGCCCAGGCTGCCTACTTCCACAGAATAGTTTCCAACCTAGCCTGATTTCATGCCTGAACATGCCCAGACTGCACAAAACATTGTTCATAGGTCTCTTACAGAAACTACATTTTTTGGATACAAATATAAGAGAAAATGTGACAAAACTGAAGATTTCAATGAAACGGCATGTGATGGGCAAACTTGGATGTGATTTTCGTGATCAGCAGCCAAAAATCTATAAGGAACACCTAACAGTGTTCAAGAAGCAAAAGCTTTGTTGTGCAGTGTTATCAGATGGTTGGCAAGCAGCTTGCCTGTTGCATTGTCAGGTGAGCACTTGCAGGGTATGACTATCTAAAGTGGCCACACACTCTTTTGGCCTGAAGCAGACCCTCCTGGAAGCCAGGGTATTTAACCTGGAATGGCAGCACCACCAGGTTGAGGACATGTGTCAGGCAAGATACACTATATTGCCAAAAGTATTGAGCTTTAATGGCATCCCAGTCTTAGTCCGTAGGGTTCAATATTGAGTTGGCCCACCCTTTGCAGCTATAACAGCTTCAACTGTTCTAGGAAGGCTTTCCACAAGGTTTAGGAGTGTGTCTATGGGAATGTGTGACCATTCTTCCAGAAGTGCATATGTGAGTTCAGGTACACACCATAATCCCCCCTCCACCAAACTTTACACTTGGCACAATGCAGTCAGGCAAGTACTGTTCTCCTGGCAGTCGCCAAACCCATCAGATTGCCAGACAGAGAAGCGTGATTCATCACTCCAGAGAACACGTCTCCACTTCTCTAGAGTCCAGTGGCGGGCTGCTTTACACCACTGCATTCCACACTTTGCATTGCACTTGGTGATGTAAGGCTTGGATGCAGCTGCTCGGCCATGGAGATACATTCCATGAAGCTCTCTACGCACTGTTGTTGTTTGGAGGTCTGTAGCTATTGACTCTGCAGACAGTTGGCGACTTCTGTGCGCTTCAACATGGGCTGACCCGGCTCTGTCATTTTACATGGCCTACCACTTTGTGGTAGTTGCTGTTGTTCCCAGTTGCTTCCACTTTGTTATAATACCACTAACAGTTGACTGTGGAATATTTAGTAGCAAGGAAATTTCACAGATGGACTTATTGCACAGGTGGCAATCACGGTACCACACTTGAATTCCCTGAGCTCCTGAAGGCAACCCATTCTTTCACAAATGTTTGTAGAAGTAGTCTGCATGCCTAGGTGCTTGATTGTATACACCTGTGGCCATGGAGGTGATTGGAACACCTGAATCCAATGATTTGGAGGGTTGTCCCAATACTTTTGGCAATATAGTGTATGTGTGTAAACATTATCTGCCAAAGAGCAGCCAGCAGATTGGTCCTGTTGTCACACATGACTTTGCCTGGCACACTATAGCGTGGGATCAGTCACCTTACACTTTGCCCCCAAATGAGATGTGGCATGTTTGACATGCCATAAGATCAGCAGAAGAGGAGGAGGACAAAAAAGAGGGTGCATATGCAGCAGTAGAAAACAAGTGTCTGTTCTGTGTCTTGGAGGAGGAAGAAAAGGAAGGGTTTGTGAACCACTCAAGTATATCTTCTGTGGGCTCTGGCTGTATAGCCAGAGCCCACACATGATGCCCAGATATATGTCCAGATATGCCTTGTCTGACGATGGTGCGGCTTGGCCACCACTTTGTCCTGCAGGGCTACCCACAGCTACTACATCCGTATGTAGAATCTCTGCTTCTCTTTTTAGGCCTGCTTGACATCATGAATAGTGATGGGTGAACATGTTTGTTTGCTTTTTCTGAGTAGGTAATTATTTGGCAATGTTATCTGTAGTGTTTCCCCAACAAATAAGGAAAAGGATGAGGAAGAGGACCCATGATGTTACGTGACTGCACCAAAGAATCCTCTAAAAATATACAATGTGTAAATAAAACAAAATATAAATAAAACATATAATAATGAAAACTATATAATCGCAGATCTATCTTTTGTGTTATTGATGTTTGCACACCATTTTTTTCAGAATTTGCAATTTCTTGCCCAGGAGTAGTTGGTTTTTCAGAGGAATCCTGAATTGTTTCCTTCTCTCTTCATGTCAGCAGCAATTTCGGAACAGGTGAATCATATATTTGCTATTCCAGTTTATCTTTTTAAAGGTTAAATGTTATGTTACTAATACTATATTGACATTTCCCCTACACCTTGTTAAGCACACATCCGTCTGTTTTTAAAATTTTCCTATGCAGGATTCTGTTTTAATCATCCTTTCTAAATTGAATAAGCCTCTTTATGAGACCGATAATTCACATGTTATGGTTCACTAATTACAGTAATATTGAAATGTACAAGAACTTAACTTGATATATTTCCCACAAAACTAGTAAACTTATTTTGCATTGGTGGATTAAAAATGTAAATGTCTTGTTTTGATACTAATTGGAATAAAGCTGCCTTTTCTCTAATCCCCTCTAATCATCCAGCTTTATGAGTGCATGGCAATGGATTTTTTATGATTTTATTAATTCCCTGGTGGTTGCGTTTATATGAAGTATAGCAAATATGATGATACTTTTAACCCTTAAAGGACCCATTTACCAAGCTACTCCCTGGTATATTTGATGCTTTTTATGTAGTATTTGCAATGTTTTTCAAAGAAGATCCCCAAGTAAGCTGTTGTTAAGACTGGGCACTTTCTTTCCCCTTTCTTTCCGCCCTGATGGCGGCCCTGACCCCTGCATTGCAAGGGTAAAGTGCTTGTTTTTCTCTAGGGGATGGTATAAAGCAGATATGCACACCTGATCCGCAGTCCCACGGCGTTGGGCACTCACCTCTCTCCCCCTCCTCTCCAGCTGTGGAATATCCTTTGGTGTCCCCACATCTAATGCAAGTTAATGAACCTGCATTAGATGTGATGGAGTGAGCAGTCTTTAGACTGCCAAAGCCTGAAGAGAAGAATCTGCAGGGACCAGTCTAGCAGCTCAGGAAATGAGGATCAGGTGAGCATACAGTATCTGCTTTATTCCATCCACTAGAGAAAAACAAGCACTTAAACCTTGTGGTGCGGTAGTAGCCCCACTGCAAAGGAAAGTTGAAGAAAAGAATGGAGAGAAATACTGTATGTAGGCTTCTGTTGTTGATCTACTTTTGAAAATGTTAGCTGCCTGGCTGTCTCTTGTATTTAATACTGTCTAAGTCTCTGACTACATTTAAACAGTGACATTAGCACACCTAATCTACTTACTTCAAGTCAGTGACTAAAAAAAAAAAAAGTGAAGCCTTTGGATCAGTATGACCCCAGGAATCTATAATTTTGAATAGCTCAGTAATGGCAGACTACACACGTCTCTCAGTAAACGTTTCTGTTACACTTTCTTTGTGTTTTGCAAACATTCCTAGACCATTTCCATCAATGCCTATCTAATCTCAAGGGTTCTTGATTAGACATTTATTGTGGGGTCTTGTGAACGCTAGTATGCACATATATGATTTTTAAATATTGGGGACAGAAAAAAGGGATAGGCTGATTAGGAGGTGTAGTGCATTGGTAACGTTTGTACATGTACAGTATGTATGGTTGTAGGCCTATCAATATAATATAGTCAGGCATAAACACGTACTGCGTACTGTATGTGCATATACTGCTTTCTGTTTAGTAGGACTTATCTCAGTGCAGCTCTATCAGAAAGGTTTGTCTCCTTGAATACAGCAGACTCTGCAGTTTTCAAAAATGTGTAAAGCCATAATGTTTCTTAGTCACTCTTTCTCCAAATACTGGCCACTCCACTTTTAAACATCAGTCATTCAATAATTACTCTCTTCACTTGACCTCTACAACCCTCCTCCAAACCTCAGTCTATCCTTTTACAAACCTCAGATATTCAAATGTCATCATCCACAATCCTCCTTAAATCCATAGTTGATTATCAGTCCTCATCCTTTTATTAGCTCCTCGTTCCTTCTCAAAAGCTTATCCTATCCTTAGTCATTTTCCAAACCTTGTGACTTCTCCTCGGTAGTCAAACCTTCATCATCTGTCACTTGTTCACACCTCCTCTTAACCCCTTCATGACTGAGGCCTTTTTTTTCATTTTTTGTATCCATGTTATATTCCACATTTTAGGCCTGAAAATTACTTAAAACCCCCCAACATTATATATTTTCTGAATGCCAAGACCCTATAGAATAAAATGGTATCAGTCATTCCTCTCTCATACTCAGTTATCATTCTCACACATGCTACTCACTTGTCCTACTTTAGGTATACTCCTCACTTATTTTCTTAATTTCTTCTTCACAGTTATCCTTCTTATATGTGCTCCTCATTTGTGCTCTAACACATGCCTACTTCCAGGAAGGTACCAGCCACCATGTTTGTGGATAGTGGTAGTGGTTGAGATAGTGGTCTGCAGCCTGCTCCTGTTATTTGACATTTTATTTTCTGTGACATCATTATCATGGCCTATGGAAAAGAGGAAGGACTGAATGCCTACCATAGCAATATACATGCAAATGTTGTTGTGGTAGGCAAACACAATTTTGTCTGTGATAAGATTATGTTCTTTCTCATTACATAGGTAGATACAAAGATACATTTTTATCAATTTTATAAATTGCATGTAAATCTATATATTGAGGTAATGAGAGAGGGACAATGGTCAAGTATGTAACTAGGAGAAGTGAACATTACATGTTCAAGTAAGAAGTATAAGTTAGAAGAACAGCTAAGCAAAATAAATGATCACTACGTCTAAGGAGGCTCAATAAAGAGCATACAGTATATGAAAAGGAAGAAATGAAGGAATGCATGTGGAGTATTACTGAAAAGAATAACTGAGAAGGACAAGTAAAAATTGGAATTGGGATTGAACAGTCAGCAGCATAATAAAAAGGATAACAGAGTAGGACAAGTAAGGAATAACAGAGGGCGCATGCGCGCGGTGAACTGGAGAGGTCATGCTTTAGACCCGCTCCATCCTCCTCCGGCATAGAAGGGGAACCCGCGCCGCTCACCCTGATCTCATCAATCCACCTACCGTACTGCTAGACGGAGGTGGCGACAGACATCCCGGACATGTCATCCACGGGTCCCAGAACGCAGCAGCGGGGGAGATATACAGGTGAGAGGCAGACTCGCACTCCAGCCAAAATGGCGCCGCAGCACACAGCACTGCAGCAGCCACAGCAAACATCTAAGCAGATTACAGACAAATTGACAAAAGAAATCCGTGACCTCGGGCACAGAACGTCTGACCTAGAATCCAGGATGGATGTCACGGTGGTGACTCTGGAAGCCCATGATAGAGAGCTGGACACCATGAAAGATGATAATGCCCTGATAATTCTTTCTAAACTAGAGGATTTAGAGGAATAGATCACGCCGCTCAAACCTCAGAATAAGAGGCATACCTGAATCTGTTCTAGACCTCCCAGCATTTGTAACAGCACTGCTACAGGAACTGGCTCCATCCATACCATATGAAAGATTGGAATTCCAGCGTATTCACAGAGCTTTAACACGCCGCCAGCTGTCAGGGTACTAGGGGGCTTACCTCTCCTCGGGGTGGCCATGTGCGGCGGGGTGCACGGGTTCCCCTTCCTGGCAGGACCCCTGGTACCAGGATTGTGGGTACGCATTCGCGACAAGTGCGCGGTGGACAGGCTGCGCGCGCAGGCACGGGGACATGCACGTAGTGCACCTGTTACTGGTATCAGGTGTGATCCTTGCTGGGGGAGGTTCCCAGCACACACCCTCTGCCCCTCTCTCGCCATTGGCTCCTGATGGAGAGGCTACCTGGTTGCCTCGGTAGCCGGGGAGTGGTCTCAATCCTCCACTGAGTATAAAAGCCCAGTCAGAGCCCTGGCTCATTGCTGAGTTATTCTATCCCTATGGTGTGATCTCCCAGCTCTCTGTGCCTTGAACCTGTCTTTATTCCTGAACCTCTGCTTGGACTCTTGATTACCGACCCTTTGGCTTACCCTTCCGTTACTGAAACTAGCTGCCTGCCTCGACCCGGATTGGACCTGACTATTCTTCTTGGATCTTCCCTGTGTACCACGACCTCGGACTTTGGCTTGCCGCCCCTGCCAAGGGGTTCCACTCACGGCCCAGCCGTACACCCCTGACACCAGCCAAACGGGCCACCACGCGCCATTATTGCAAAATTCTTATACTTTCGTTCCAAAGAAACCATACTCCATGAAGCCCGCACCAAGCAACCCCTCACTTTTCAAGGGCATGAATATCAAATATTTGCTGACCTCGCCCCGTCCACCATAGCAAAACGACAAGAACTGAAACCGGCATTGCGGATCCTACAACAACATAAAATCCAATACAGGTGGGGTTTCCCCTTTAAATTGACCTTTTCCCATCAAGGTCGTCAACACCACGCTTCTTCACTACAGGAACTTAACGCCATCCTTGAGGAACTTCACCTGTCCCCTGAACCATCAGATTGCCAACAGGCTCCCTCTACTTTGGAAGTAATCGCTCAGATGAAAAAATCCACCTTTTCCCCGAGGAGACCACCCCTGATGTCGTCGCCACCACGTCCAGCCACGAGATCCACCACACGCCATTCTGACTCGGAATCGGTTGGCTGAGGGTAGCTATTGACTGACACGGTTGATCCACTCTATCATAGCAAATATTATGCGTATTTGCTGTAAAGTTGATTTTGAGAATTTTAGTAGTTACAAATGCTACCTGATGCTAATCCATACTTTTGAGTAAGAATACTGTTTTAGATGGTCATGCACCGTTAAGATTTAAATGGTGTCTGCCCATCTATCTAATGAACCGGGAGTCATTGCTCAATGGGTTCACATGTTATCATACAGACCTACCAGTGCACTGACATAAGTCAGAAATGTTAATGTTATTATGGTTATTAATGTTATCCATTGGATTGTTGTGTATCTACATTTTACAGCGGGTTCCCCCTGCGCTGTCGGAGGGGAACTGCCCATCTGCCACCCATTCCTCTTCCTCCTCCCAACCTACAGGTTCGGAACGGAGATGATATTTCTGCCCGGGGGAGCAGTTCGCCACGTGGCACGTGGCGGACGGCTGACCCGAGTCAGAACTTGCAGCACACACTGCTTTGTACTCACTTTTTCTATTTTCTGCCTTTTCCTTTATCCTTCCCCCTCCCACCCCTCCCAATGAGTGAGGCCACTTTGTTCCCTTCAGACGTCCCATGACCTAAACTACTCACTTACACAACAACTATGACAGCCCTACAGTGCTTAACCCTAAATGTCAAAGGGTTTAATTCGCCAAATAAGCATGATCAGGCGTTTCGTCCGTTTACGCTCCAGACATATAGACATTATCTGTCTTCAGCACACCCACTTCTCCCACTCATCCCACCCTAAGTACTTTCATCATCAATACCCACAAGTATATATGGCCAACGCAGATACTAAGCATAGAGGGGTCCTAATTGGTTTTGGGCACTCTGCTCAATTAATTTGCAACAAAGAGATCCCTGACCCTTCAGGAAGATATTTAATTTTGACAGGAACTGTTCGTGATGCGGAGGCGACCATCGTCACCTACTACGTGCCTAACTCCAATCAGGTCCTCTTCTTTAGACACTTGCTCACTGTTATAGCAACACACCAACAGGGCACCCTCCTCCTGTGTGGTGACTCAAACCTAACAATTTACCCAAGCGTTGACCGCTCCACCACGGTAACCCCATCAGTAGATACATCTAGAGCCTTCCGCCTATTACTATCCCAACATGCCGTAGTGGACTGTTGGCGTGAAATCAACCCGACATCCAGAGACTACACCTTCTATTCCCATCCACACGATTCATTTTCAAGGATAGACCACTTTTTCACTTCCCACGCCACCTTACCATCTATCACTAGTGCAACCATCCAACCATTCTCCTGGACAGATCATCAAGGAGTTATTATACATCTGTCCTCTTTTTGGTCAGACTCAGTTGACCAAACATGGTCTCTGAACGACTCCTTGCTAACTGATGAAGGTGTACACTCCACCCTACACTCAGCCCTTACAGAATACATAGCCCTTAATGACACCCCAGAAGTCTCCTCTATGACACTCTGGGAAGCACATACAACGGTCCTCAGAAGAGAATGCATCCGTGTAGCATCCTCCCTTAAAAAACTAAGACAATCCCGCTTAAAAACGCTTGAAGACGAATACACGAACCAAACTCGAACATACACAGCCCACCCAACTCAGCTTATCAAATCGCTACTAGATACCGCTAGACGAAACTTAAATTTACTTTTAACCAATATAGCTGACAAAAGTTTACGTAGGACCCAACATAAGTTCTATCTCCACGGCAACAAGCAAGACTCGTTACTTGCACGCCGATTGAGGAAACTAGACTTACATCAAAAACCACTTCGCCTACACCTGTCTGATGGGACAGTATCAAGCAACCCTCGCAAAATAGTCCAAGAATTCGCACATCACCTTTCAACTCTTTACCAACCACACGAACCCCTGAACAATGATCTATTGACCCAAACTATGGCTAACTTGTCATTACCAACACTAACCGACACCCAACGTGGCTCCATGGACATGCCAATAACAAACCTTGAAGTACAGGCGGCCAAAAAAAACCTTAAACCCAACAAAAGACCCGGCCCCGATGGCTTCACAATAACGTATTACAAAAAATTTAGTGAACTCTTGACCCCACTGCTTACTAATGCATTAAACACCCTCAGAGTGAACGGGAAATTCAGACAGGAATCCCTAGCGGCCACAGTGTGCATGATCCCAAAACCGAATTCAGACAACACCAGCTGGTCGAATTACAGACCAATATCGCTTTTAAATTTGACATCAAAATCCTAGCTAAAATCCTAGCCACCAGATTGAATAGATTAATAGGTGACCTTATCCACAAGGATCAAGCGGGCTTTATGCCACACCGTCAAGCTGGAGACAATGTTCGCAGAACCTGTCTTTTGATAGATCTAGTGAAGAGGCGCAAAATTCCGCATTGCTTTTATCACTGGACATGCAAAAGGCGTTCGACTCGTTGTCATGGCTATATCTGTTTGACATACTGCGCCGCTGGGGATTCGGAAAAGAGTTTTGTACCTGGCTCTCGGCACTGTACACTCAACCGATATCTTCTGTGAAATATGCAGGTTACAAGTCAACACCCTTTCAAATTTATAGGGGAATAAGACAGGGATGCCCCTTATCCCCCCTCCTATTCGCCCTAGCAATCGAACCGTTAGCCGCTATGATACGTGCACACCCCGACATCTCGGGTATTTCAGTGGCAGGACAACATCACTTATTATGTCTCTTCGCGGATTACATCCTACTATATGTTACCAAACCGCACATATCTCTTCCTAACCTAATACCACTCCTTGATACCTTCAGGCAACTTTCAGGGCTGATAATTAACCCAGCTAAATCGAAGATATTAAATATATCCTTACCTGACCACCTAAAAACACCTCTAGAAGACAAGTTCCCATTTCAGTGGGAGCCAACTTCCCTCTCTTACTTGGGCATACATCTTACCCCTTCCCTCCCATCGCTGTATGCGGCAAATTACCCACCACTGATCACCAAACTCACTAACCTACTAAAAATATGGCACACCTACCCCCTCTCCTGGCTGGGGAAGATCGTTGCGGTCAAAATGACGTTATTGCCTAAGTTATTGTACCCCTTTCGTGTCTTGCCAACCTCTATCCCGTCCCATATCCTAAGGGGGCTCCAACACAAAATATTTAAGTTTATATGGTCCAATAAAAAATCACGTCTTCCCAGGACGGTTATGTATCAATCCAGATCAACATGCGGTCTAGGAGTCCCGAACCTCCACAAATACTTTCAAGCTGCACAAATTGCAACTATTGCGAAATATCACACAACTTGGGAGACACCTTTGTGGATTTCCCTCGAAGCGATGGACTGCGACCCCATAGCTATTGATAACCTCCTGTGGATAAGACCTAACGCAAGATTTAGCATCACTAATCCAATCACCATGCACTCCCTCAGGATATGGGACTCGGTAAAATACTCTAGTGATCTTATTTCCCCACATCTCCCCCTAATGTCCTTCATTCGTAACCCAATGTTCTTTCCAGCTATTGAGTCCCCCTCACTATTCCGTAACTGGGTCACAAATAAGATAACACAACTGAACAAACTCACCACTAGCCCTGGAGTGATTCCATTTCCTGATTTACAAACTAAGTTTGATCTCCCTTCAAGTGAATTATTCAGGTACCTCCAAATTAAACATTTCGTCCAATCTCAAATAAAATTCCCATTCGCCGCCCCGCGCATGACATCATACGAAAGAATATGCACCCAAGATCCCCACACTCCGGGCTTAATTTCGCAACTATATTCCTCCCTATTGTTGAGTACGAGCCCACCCCATCACACCTATATGGATCGCTGGCACACAGATCTCCAAACCACGATAGATGACGATACTTGGTCCCAAATTTGGGATAACACAAAATCATGCTCCAAAAATGCTTTGACTCTTGAAGCTAACTACAAAGTGCTTCTCAGATGGTATATTGTGCCCACACAGGCGGTACACTTTGTGCCGGAAAGTGATGGCCTTTGCACCAGGGGATGCAGTGACAGCGGTACGTATTATCATATGTGGTGGTCATGCCCGGTTGTAGTCGCCTTTTGGCGGAAGGTTTTCCGCCAAAAACACCTATGCCACAGGAAGCTCTCCTTAATGTTCGACCAATAGGTATCACTACTTTTTACATTTTAAATTTAAACTAATGCTGCAAATACTGTCTGCTGCCAAATGCACCATATCTGGAGCCTGGCTGACGAAAACACTAAGTATAACAGCAATGAAAAATAAAGTGCACTGGGCGTTCTATAACGGAAAAACTATCAGCCCGCATTCTGGACTACATGCCCAAATTCGAAAAACAGTGGGAACCATGGGTCATACACTATCTACCCCCGTCGTTCGATCGACAACTTTTGTCGCTTTGATATAGGCTCCATCGAAGCGACCCCAACCAACTGCGACAATGATGGTGAAACTTGCTGGTAGCGCTCACCCTAAACCCCCCTTCTTCTCCCTCCCTTCTCTCTACTGTTCTTACCCCCCATCCTGGAAATACTCATTCTATCTAAGGATCCAGGCAACTTAAATGACTTCTCATACTTACCTGATAGATAATTCATATTGTCTTACTTTCATGTTCGCCTCATTCACGGCCAATACCTAGGATGGCCGACTCGAGATTGTACACATTTTTACGATACTCCGTATGTTTGTATGCCGTCACTATACATGTATGTAACCAAATATACACTGATATGACAACATTTTATTGTGAAAAAAATTTCTTTTGAAAACCAATAAAATCTTTTGAAAAGTAAAAAGGAATAACAGAATTGGAGGACAAATAAGGAGGATGATTGACCAAGGTTTTAAGGATACTAGAGTATAAAGGCTTTTTCAGGTAGCTTTAGTAGTGAGAGTCCAGGCTGGGGTTTTACTACAAGAATTAAGATACTGCAGAGGATATAGCAGTGTAAAATTGACCAGCAGCAGGACAGTTTTAATTTGGGGTAGTAGGCCTAACTGGTTTATGTTTAACTTTTATTTTATTTATGAGGATGGGGGGAGGTAAATGTGAATGCTATAATGTGAGGTGCTTTAGTGGTCTTACCCTTAGGTTTCTTTCTTTAAAACAGTGCAGCTCTAAGAAAAGAGGGTCAGTAACAAGTGAATGTTCCGCTTTAACCTCTGAATTTAGAAGGCCCTATCAACATAAAATAAAAAGAAACTGAAAACCTCAAAGTACCACCCCTGAAACAAAAGCCCATTTTAATGGGAATCGTTCCAGCAAAAAAAAGTAGTTTACCAAAAATAAAGACCATATCAAACAAAAATACAATATACCCCTATAATAAATGAAAAGCCCAAAATACAAACCCTAAAAAAAATCCCATTTTGATTTTTAAAGAGAAACTTTGTGTCAAACATGAAGAAATGTTTGCTATGGATAGAATCGGAGCTAAAAGTGACCACTGACCTAAAATCAACCATAAAGTAAAATGAAAGACAAAAAAAGCCCCCAATATTAGGAACAATACAAAAGAAGGCAGCAAAGGGGTCGATTGCCCACGCTAATATCTCCCTATACAGGTTGTCAGATTTCCCTATGCTTTCCCTGCAACAGCTTAATTACACTATGGCTATTCTGTGTCATCCCCTGTTATAGCAAGGGGTTGGCTTAACCAAAAGCCCCCTTATTGGCCATTCTATGCCTCCTGACCATAGTTCAAAGGTCATGCAGTGCATTATGGGTGAAATAACTCTCCCAGGTGACTCTGCACATAAATTAGCCTGAACCGTTAATCTCAAACCAACAAGATTTGCTTGGATCCCATGGTAGCGGCAAACCCGAACCTCATCCCTTCTGTCATCTTAAACATATAAGACTCTTGAGATGTAATATCAAAGATGGTGTATTCCATAATAAGAATTTTGGGTGAGCATTGGAATACAGGCCTTTATCAGATCAACAGCTGCAATACATGATTAAAGACAGGAAAATGTTAAAAAGATTACCACCAACATGTTAGCGCATTATGCATGACCAGGTGAAAGATGCATACATCTGTTCATAGCATATTGCAAACATTCAAAATGAATGGTACATATCTTCTATCATGTAAAATGTTTTAATGGCAACCCTTGTCACAACCATAAGGATCGATCAAGGGTGTTTTGAAATACTTTAATTTTATACATCATTGTCTTATGTACAAATGCCTAGTTTGTAAAAGAAAAAGGGGAGATCCAGATACTCAGTGATCAGTGTCTATTTGATTGGCAAATAGACAGGTTAATGGAGATTCTTGCTATGGGTATTGGCATATAACGAATTGGAAAGACACTGTCCTTTATCTAACATTATTGTAAGAGACTTACCTGCAGACTGATTGCTGCTCAAAAACGTGCACACTCACAAGCGTGCAATCCTTTCCTAAAAGTTCCTGGTAAACGCGCTTTAGCACATGGACGCTTGTGTATTGGAACGTTAATGCGCAATTGCACACGCACATGAGCTTACGGATGCATGCTCCTTAGCATACGGGCGCACGCTCATTATCTTTATAAACTGACAAGAGGCCATGATCAAGTTGCTAAGTGGTCATCAGCTAGTCCCTGTGTGCCCTGTACTCTGTTCCTGTATCCTGATTTCCAGTGTATGAACTCGGCTGGTGACCATTGACTCCCCTTCCTTCTTCTGATTTGGTACCTCTACTCTCTAATCTCACATGTTTGACTCTGGCTTATGATTCCTGACCCTGCTCCTGATCAGTGATTTGGCACGTCAAGATTTGGATTCCTGTGTATGACCTTGGCTTGAACCTGACTTCGCTCCTGGCCTGCCACTTGGTGGATCGTTCCACCAGTACCCTGAGCAGCAAACATCCAGCCAGTGCTTCATTGGCCTTTTACCTGTTGCCTGATCTGGTGTCATCCCAGTCCTGTAGAGTTACCAGCTGGTCCAATGCTTTAGTTAAAAAAAACATTCAGATTTGTTTACATTTGGCCTCATTGGAATTCGGACATTTGGATGTATCCTGATGTCCGAATTCAAGAAATTTAATATGAATTTGCATTCGGAGCGAAACAATATTTGCACGTCTAATATACAACTGTTTATGCGGCTGTTTGCATTTTGATGAAGCAGGGAAAAGTAGAAAGGCATACTGCAAAAGGGAAGATGCTTTACATTTGTAAAATGAAATTGAATTGATAATGAAATGAGTACCTCTAAATTAGTTCTCAGGAGTGTGGCTATTCCATTATAGCCACCCATTACTACTACTTCTAAAAATTCTAATGGAACAGTTTTTGGCTTTTATACTGACTCCAGTTTTAAGGGTTAATCTATGAAAAATATCCTAGCAGGACATTTTCTCTGATCCATAGCAACCAATTATAACTCTTGTTTTATTTTCTGGACTGCAAAATGAGAGTTGAAAAATAGTTGCTCAGTACAAAAAATAAATTGTTAAATTACACATGTTACACATCCCTGAGTGATTAACTGGCATAAGTATGCAGACTGTGAGTGGCACTGAGTAAAAATGTTTGTCTGAACCCAGATTTGAAGCTAATCTGATTAATCATCAGTTTATCCGCTTGTGAACTTAAAAATACATCTTTTAGCCCACTTCCCAGTTCCCTTACTAGTTGAAGAAAATGCCAGCAGTCCATCCACCTTAGCATCCAGATGATTTGTTCTGGCCCACCAGTGACTCAGCCAATAGGGAATCACAGTTTGTATTAATCGTATTGTACACTGTCCTATTTGTTGTATGTGCCATCACAATGTATATACCCTATATGACAAGAAGCAGTGAAAAACCCATACTCAAACACAGCATATGTGAGATAAGGACCTGCCCTCCAAAAAGGAGTATAGAATATTGAAGTGAACTGGTTTAAAGTGATCTGTAGTTAATAATCAGTCTTGCAAAATGGATTGCAGGATCAGATTGACTAGATCACCAAAATAAAAAAATCTGAGCACTTTCTCTAATAACTAGTTGTGAGTTCCGATGCCATACTTTTTTGGGTCAGTAAATGAATAAATAATGAAGTGTCATCATAATAACCAAGAAACTAGCATACTCCAAAGGTGGTTGAAAAAACACACATTTCTTTCATAAAACATTTCTTTTAAACTTATAAACTCTTGATGTGTGTAGTGTCAAAAAAACCACAACAATACACTGTACCAAAAAAGACATCACACAGATCATTTACAAAATTCAACATGTGTGAGCTTTTGACATTTTAATGCACTTTACAAATTATTCCTTTTTAAAAACTAAACAGTTCCACTTACAATACAAAATTGTACTGCAACACACATACATCTAACAGACATGTATATCTGTAACTGACTATGACTTTGAACAACATTAATATACACTCCAACCAATAGAACAGCCAAACATTCCATGAGTTTAGTATCATAACTAATTCCAATCCACAAGTCCTATGGAAAACTTTACAATTAATTTCATTGGTCCATAAAAGCTAACAAAATCATGTTGATTTATGCGTAGTGGACAAATATTTTTCATTGCAGGTGCTAATTATTTTAGTTGTAGTTGTAATTTAAGCTTACTAAACTACAATATGTATAGTGAAAACAATAGCTATCTAGGTTACATAGAACACTACACAACTGAAGGATTCATGTGTACTTCTGGAACAAAATCATCCTTTATCTAGGGAGGTATATAAGGGGATACATAATGAATGCAATTTTACCTGAAGTTTTAATATTAATATATAACAAAATTATAGCATGTTACTGGCACACAAAATAATCATTGCCTGTTTGTCAGGATTTAAAAAATTTAGGCAAGCAGACATGAAGGTGTCTAGTTTCTCAATCACCTATTCAGAATATCTGACACAAACTTCCATTGCACTGTGCTTAAAGTGTATTTCCACATTTGCAGCCAAATTGGGATAACACCTATTTTATATTTGTTACATGTTCCTATTTACATAACATAAGCTCAAACAAAAAATAAAAAAATGCTTCTTGCAGTTTAAACTGCTTTTAGGTGGGTTAGGGTTTTAAGGGTTAACATTTCTTCTTGCTTCTATTTCTTTGAAAAATTAGGGTGGGCTGTGATGGGGTGAGGGGTCTGTGGTGGCTTGTCTATTGTATGATAATAAAGCTTATCAGATAAACACAAGCCTCAAATTTCAGTCCCAAGTCCTTCTATAAGAACATGTGAAAGGGCTAAGTAAATAATTCTGGAATTAGCCATCTTTCCTGATTTAACAAAACATCTAAAAGGTAAGAATTTTTGTTTTAAGTTATTTTTTAGCAGGCTGTGTGAATAGCATAATGAATATATTGAGAGGTTTTCTCAAATTTGACTACAAAAGTGGAAATGCACTTTAAGCTTGACTCATTTAAGCATCCTCAGAGAACAATATGAAATAATGTAATTTTTCTAGCTTGCCTACTCAAAAACATGGGCTACTGGTATCCTAGATGTGTGGCCAATTTATGTTTGCCTTTTTTTCTTGTGGATATCATCGGCTGAAATCAGTTAGAATTTGTTAGGAATGCACTTGGCTTATCTATTGCTTATTTTTCCTGTAATATATCACAATTGAAACACATAATACTTATTGGAAACTTTGGGGTTTTGGGTGGATACCACTGGCTTGAACCATGCATTGGCTTCTTACATCTCTTAAGGGTTTTCGTGCTTCCATTGAGAATTTCTATTTGCTTTATTGTAGTCATTACAAAGCTGTTTGAAGGACCATGAACCTCCTGCTGGATCCTCCATTACATAAACCAATTGATAAATGAGTAATGCAATAGTTAGATTGTGACCTGTGTGCAATGAACATGGCAGGGGAATAGTTATAGATGCTACAATAGTGAGATCTAACTTGAGACATTCATGAGAGATATGAGAATCTGATTAAATAATCCACCCACCAGAATAATTTTAACGTACCTGGTTTGGAGGACTTATACTTAACTGAATTAAATCCATATCACTAATTTTAAAATGTCTTCAACCATTGTGCTATGTATGTATGCTATTTCTACCCCTACTGAGTTTAAAATGCAGATATAGATTTTGTTATTTTAAACTTAGGGAATAACTTAATAAAGGGTGTAAACTCAACAAGTCTGTGCTGATGCCATAAGACCCATCAGATTTAGAAGACATTTAGAAAAGCAGGCCTTTAAAGAAAATGATCATGAAATGAGTACATTTTTTACCCTTAAGTAAATTATCCCAAAAGACAAAGCAGATGGAATCAAACTTTGGCATAACTCTGACTACATCTGTTTGTTCAAGACTGACTTCGGCAACGTTTTAGTGGTTGAAAGCTAAGGATTACTAACACTGTTCTTCTTTTTTTGTGCAAGAGCCTCACACTTAATTCACTAATACATGCAGTTTTTTTCTGTGTTCATACTTAATATGAAACTTAAAATTGTATAATAACAAAAATCCATGTTTCATGCAGTATAGGTTACCTTCATACAATGGGTATGCATCATGAACTATATCACTAGCAAACCCCTTTTCGATCCAAGAAGCCAATGTTTCATGAAACACGGTCACAAATTATTATTTTGGGCCATTTCCAGTATTTGACTTTTTATTTGTTGCTAAGGTTTTTTGAAACAAATATGCAGACAAACAAAGGAACATTTAATGGAAATAAAATACATTGGCCAGCAAATCACTTTTACTTGTAGTTTCCAATTTGAATAGCAGAGCGTTCATATACACATCGGAATGTGGCTGGCTGGATTTCCCAGTACTGGACAGGATTGCTGAAGAGGCTGATGCCTGAATAAGAAGCCTTTTTTGTGTTGTATCCAGTGGGGCAGAAATCATTTGTTGAGACAGCAGCAATTTTGTTGTTATGGAGGTACACAACCTAAAATAAATCCCAGAGCAATATATGTTAGCATAGATGTTCTGTAAGTCAAATTAAAGCCCAACTCCAGGTGGTTATTTTTACTTTTTTTGTGAACCTTTAACCCTTTTACTGCAGAAGCTTTCTGTAAGCTCTGCTGTGCGCTGCCGGAATATACATCAGGAGCTGCACTTCCAACTCACTGCATCAGAATGGTGTCTATGAAAGACACCAGTTCCAGTGTTTTGCCTCTGCCTGTTCTCTCTGCTGTGCCATTCAGAAAGCACAGTACTGATATTGCGTCTGTGCTACATGAAATATACAGATGTACCTTGCTGCACTCCTTACCAGTTTGTAGTTAGAACCTGTGTGATCCAGGTGGGTGCTTGAAATGACCACGGATGTCACCGTGAAGTAACATCAAATTCAAGAATGTCACCAGCACACCAATGTAACGTGAAACCTGTCCATTTAATGACACAAAATTGTCGTCTAAAAGCAAGCTCTTTCGGGGGCCCCGCAGGGTCCCCTTCATCAGGCTCAGAATGACTGAGCCTGATGAAGGGGACACTGCATGGCCCCGAAAGTGCTTGCATTTGGATGACAATTTTGTGCTACATGAAAGGCACAGGAGAAAGGAAGGTGGGGTGGAGACACAACACCGGAACTGGTGTCATAGAAATAGATACAGCTCCAATGCAGCAGTGAACTAGAAGTGCAGCTCCTGCTGTATATTCCAGCCGCCCTCAACTGAGTTTACAGAGAGCTCATAAAGTAAAAAAACAAACAAACATACAAATAAAAAACATTAAATGTTCACAAAAAAGCAAAAATAAATACCTTGAATTATGCTTTAAGTACACATGACAATACATAGACTATGAAAAGTGACAACAAAACATCATTATAAATGTATCCTAATACAAAACTATTTTCTTAGTTTTGAATACAGCGTAGAAGGATTAGAACCTCTGACAGGTTTTATTTGCTATCTTTGTCCTCATTGGGATGTTTTACCCTCTCTGTTTTACTGATGACCATTGTTATTGAGACAGAAAGTGATGGGAAAGCCAACACTTTGTACAAATGTTACCAGAAAAATGAGAGGATACATTTTTCAATAGGTACATCTGTTCTGGTGATAACTGTCCAAATTTGTAGTGTTTTCCTCTTTCTCCAATGGGGCATAGACTGCAAAAATAAATAAATAAAAGTAACACGTTTTTACCATTCCCTGCTCTATTGAAAACAAAAAAAATGCACAATGCTACATTTTCACAAACATTATTCATCTCCATGACTAATATAGTGAGCAGCAGGGATTCTTATTCGCTAGAAAGCCTCTAACCAGTCATAGATGCAATCTTCTTGGTTTGGTCCCTGTTGTGCACTTTGTAGTGATTGGGATGAACTAATGAATGTTCTCTTAAGTCACTTTACCAGTTCACTTGCCATCAATGCAAACCAGCACTTACCCTGCTCAGAACTTATCAAATGAAATTTCTTAAATGTGCAAAGGTTTTGTCCAATATTAAATACATAAACCTACCACACACTACTACAAACAAACATTTGATATTCAGTGAGCATACAAATACACAAAGACATTTTATGGTCATATTGCTTTATAAATAATTCTAAGCAATAGTGTCTGTCCTGAAATACTATCAACAAATATGTTTAAAAACAAACTCCAGCTTCATCAGTTTACTTTTAAATGCTTGATAGATGCCTTCTTGGTAACAGTGCAGCAGCTCTATTTTTGCTAGGGTAGGTAAGATTTTATGGACCTTTTTGTCAACCTCAGTAAGCTGCAAGCTTTATCTTGTACTTTACACAGTAAAACAGCAATTTCTGCTGAATCAGCTTGAGAAAGTCAGTAAAACTGAATTCAGTTTGGTAATCTGGTAGGGTGAACCAACATAAGCAAGAGATGTAGGGTGCCCTGCTGACTCTTCCCATTGGTGCCGAGAGGGAGGGATATGAAGCAGACATGATCACTGAGCAGAAAAGTGCTAAATCTTCAAATAGGAACAAGTTGTGTAAAATTGTGTTTTTGCAGTATGACTGCATTGGATACTAAAAATTGGATACTAGAAAAACAGTGGGCAACATTGCATCGGTTGGCTGAAATTAATTTGTTTTTAAAATAAGAAATTACAAATGAAAAATCTTACTATACCTGGATGTATTTGTGTTCATTGAGTCCAGCAGGCACCTGTGTCAGACTGTTGTGATCTAAATGTAGTTCCCGTAAATGGGGTACATTAGGAATGGACCCATTTTCAACTGTAATGATATTGTTGTAGCTCAACCCCAATCTGCAACCATAATGATATACATTTCATAATTTGTAAATAAATATAAACAAGAGCAGACATTTCTGAAATGAAGATATTCATACAAAATGCATCTCTTTTAATTCTTTTCATATTTTCTATTGTTGTACAGGACATGTGCCGACATGCCTAGATGGGGAACAAAGACCGCTCTTTCCCTTTATTTTCCATGATTTTAAGGATGTGCTAAATGAAATCCCAAACACTCCATCCAATGAATGTTCTTCTCCTGCACAAACCTCACATAGCAAATGTTACATCTTCCCAGCTGTTTCAGTGATTGGCTTTTGGGAAGTGGGATTTTTCTTTTTGGGAAACTATTTCATACACTGCACACAGTTTTATTCTGTCAAAGCAGTGCAGAAGGTGGATGGTTAGTATAATGTACACAGAGATGGAGAGCATTGCAGAAATGTAAGGGGGTTATTCACACAGCTGCCGTAGGCAGCTGAATGAATAAGCGACCCGTAGTGAAGTGAGCCGAATGCTGTTCAGCTATTCACTTCAGGCTTGTACGGCTGATTTCAGCAGTGCACCGACTAAAATCAGTTGTACATCGGCTTGCTGCGGCTGGCTACGGGTCGGCCAAACATGCTCAGTATGTTCGGCCGACCCGAAGTACAGAAGGAGTTTGACTCAGCCGATCCAACATCTGGATCGGCTGAGCCGAACCTCCGGCAGGCTACTCGCTGCTGTTCGGCCTATTCTCATAGATGCCGAACAGCAGTGAGTGAATAGCCGAATGCCGCTGAGCGGCATTTGACTCGGCTATTCTGCTCGGTACCTTCTGTGGTACCGAGCAGAATAGAAAAGCAGTTAAAAAAAGTAACAAAAAATAGAAACCGATTGGGCGGAGCTAGCAGTGACAGCTAGCTCCGCCCAACTGTTTTCTATTGGCCGGGACCAGCTGTCATTACAATGAGAGCTTGATGGAGCCAGCGGTGGTATCAAAGCCGGCTTTGCTGAGTTCTCATGGTACTGAAAGATCAGCGTCCTCTGGTAAACAGGGACGCTGAACTGTCAGTACCATGAGAGCTCAGCAAAGTCGGCTTTCATATCACCGCCGGCTCTACTAAGCTTTCATCATAATGACAGATCAGCGTCCTCAGGTTACCAGGTAGCCAGGGACGCTGTACTGTCATTACACACTGAGAACTCGGCCGGCGGGTTCTCAGTGTAATCACAGATCAGCATCCCTGGTTTCCTAGGATGCTGATCTGTCTCTGCAAGAGGCCCGGAGCCAGCAGTGAGATGACGGCTGGCTCCGCACCGGCTGTCAGTAGCAGGCTGTCGGACGGCCAGCTTCGGCTTTCACCTCAGCTCAATAGAGCCGAAGCATATGCCTTCGGCTCAACTGAGCCACTCGGTCAACTTCGGGAGCTGTACAGGCTATAGTGAATAGCCCGTACAGCAGCCCTTCAGTTCTACCGAACCGAAGGGGTTCTGGGGCCAAAGCTAGCTGAAGGATCAGCCGAAGCTACGGCTAGATCCTTCGGCAGCTTTGTGAATAGACTAGGGCTGTTAATGATTAACATTTCTATGTTCGATTAATCAAAAACATTTTTAATAGATTAATTTTGATTAATTAAATAATTGAGTGCACTTTTTTTTTTAACCAATTGATAGCTAGTTAATAGCAGGACCAGACACTTGTTAGATGCAAAAATCGTGCACCCCTTTTAAAAATGGGGTCAAGACTCCTCCCCCATTCCCTTCGTTAGCGAACAGAGCCACTTGGGGAAGGGGGGAGGAGTCCGGTGACGTCGATGTCCGTGACATCACAGGATCTCCGACGGAACTCCCGGAAGACCTGGAAGCCGGCGGAGAGGTGAGTACCGATCAAAAGAATTTTGATCGATCAAAAAAATTAACGATTAATCGAGGAATTAATCGTTAATTTCCACAGCCCTAGAATAGACCCCTAAATATTCAGCGGCCCTCTGGTAACAAATGTTATAAGTACCATATTATAAACACAAACTCAAGCACCACGTGTTGTAAGTTGACCGTATACAGTAAAATTTAAGCAGGCACCACATATTACAATCTGATTGTACAATCTACTTTAGATTTACCAACAACAATGTAGTGTGTGTGCCTATCCGATTGGATGTAAATTGAATAACTTGCTTAGATGTTGTACAATCATACTTTAACGTACTGTATGAGACATTTAAGTAATTATAATTAGGGTTCAAATCCAAACACTGTGGGGTTGATTTACTAACCTTATAAACACGCCACAAACAAGTATACACCTCTGTAGTGTGTTCCCTCCCAGCATGATCTATTGGTGGAATCTAGACACCTTTGTAGTGTGTACACACCCAGCAGGTGTGTTGTGCAAAGCCCTGCATGAATTGCAAGGTGATGTTGTGTAAATTAGCTCTATGTTGTGTTGCTTGCATTGATGAATGCAGGAATGTAAATGCATGAGCTAACCATTTTTGTCTAAACTGTGAAGCAGCATTATATTTGCATCATGTGCATGATTTTTCCATATATGGCATTAGTGGAAATATGCTTTTAGAGACTTGCATGCCGCTATTAGAGCGGCGTGTAGCCTATGGCGCATGCTACATGACGCGCACGTACGTAAATACATAAAAACGCGTCATAACGGCGTGAAAATGTGACACGTTGCTTGTGTTTGGTTGATAAATAACTTTTGCTGTGTAAAAATGCACACGCACCCGGTGCGTGTGTGTGTTTAGGTTAGTAAATCACCCCCAGTGTGTTACTGTTTGCAGAGGTTTCCTAAGGAAAAAACATATTATGCAAACCCTATCATTATTCCTGCTTAGTTTCTTTTCTCTGTAAGCAAGCACAATTATATGCACTGAAACAGCATACGATGTATCTAAACATTACAAGGGTCTGCCACAAGGAGGCTGAAAGATACGAGCAGAAATTTGTCATGAAGGATTAATGAGGCTGTAATTTCCAACATTTACTTCTAAAAAATGCTTGTTGTCTCAAGAGGTATGTTTGCTGTATGTTTGGGGACATAAATATAGTTTTACTGACAACTGTCTACTTCTGTCTTCTGGTCTTTACTAAATCTGGCAATACAGCAGCATTAGAATTTTGTTAAAAAAACATTTGTTGGTGGAACATTTGATTGATTTTATAATAGTTGACGTGGTCAAAATAATAACTGTGATGAGAAAAATCAATGCAGGATGACATTTTTTTCTCGAGCAAAGGAAATTCTTGGAGTGAATGTGGTTTTCATTTGAGAAACTCCATTAATTTCCGAAAATGGATGTTGAAACCAAACAAAATTTTGAATGACATTCTAAAAGTCTCTGATGGCATTACAAATTGTTCTGATGAGGCCAGCTTTGCAGTTGGCTTGTTTTGCCTGTATATTAAAGGGTTAGTTCACCTCTCACCTGCATATTTTCTTAAAAAGCCCCATTGCATTACAACATGAATGCCCACTCATGTGCAAGAGATAATGAAAAATAGGGATTTGCCTTGCACATGATTTGATGACCAAAATTAGCAGAGCTTCACCTGATTTACTAAGTCAAGGTGAACAGTTTCCACTAGCGATGAGCCAAATGTGCCCTTCTTGGTTATTTCTAAGACTAATAGACAAGGGATTGTAAAACAAAGGGTACGGGAAGCTGAACACTGCTATGGGGTACATGTAAAGATACAAAAAAATAAATAAATATATAAAATACCACTTGGCTGAGCGCAGCTGTTTTGATTATGTCTAAGGAACAACTTTAAAAATGCACAATTCCTATTAATAACCTTTAGGTCTGGTAGTGGATTTTAAGGGGTACTTCATGCAAAAAAGCAAACAAAAAGGAACATGGGCCACTCCCAAAATTAATACCAGTTCTTATCCGATCATGCAGCTTGGCTGGCCAGGAAAGGGCAGGCAGCAAGGCTACCTATGTTGATGAGGACAAGGACCTCTTCACCATATCCAGTCCCCAAGGGGATGTGGGGGTCTGAGGGCAAACTGTTCATCGGAATCTGGATGCCCAATGTGATTGAGTAAGGGGTTCTTTATAAAAAAAAGATGGTCGCTCAATGATGCAGAACCTCCTCAATCACCATGAACGATGCCCCGCTGATCCACTAAAACAATACAAACATGCTGACCCACCAATACATCTGCACCTGATGATTGCTCAACACTAATGGCACCTCCCCCAGCCTGGCAGCTGGAATTTAAACAAAGGTGTGATGTAATTGACCAAATATGTTCATGGCCATATTTAGTCAATGATGTCACCAACTTGTAGACACCCTTTTGTTTGCATTCAGCTGTTGACTGGAAAGTCTCCTGACTGAAGGTCATGAGGACGCATTAGTGGTTGTTAGGATGCCCGTGGCCCCTAGCTTTCTAGTAACCAAGAGATGCGGGAAGTAGTCACATCTACTAGCAGTAGGTATACCGCAGGTAAATGTAGCATCTCTGGACTGAGAGTTGGATCTGCGGGGAAACATCCCATTTAGTTTGCCTGTTCACCGAATTTAAGCTACAAAGTGGTCTTTAAAGTATCATTATTATTATTATTATACAAGATTTATATAGCGCCAACAGTTTGCACAGTGCTTTACAATATAAGGAAGACATTACAATCATAATACAATTCAAGACAAGATGGTAAGGAGGGCCCTGCCCGTGAGGGCTTACAATCTAAAAGGGAGGGGCAAGTGATACATGAGGAGGGATCTTTGTAGGGTTGAATTGTTTGAGAATGTGATGGTTACGTGGTTAGGTTGAGGTGGGATAGGCTTCCCTGAAGAGATGAGTCTTAAGGGATCGCCTAAAGGCAGTCAGAGTGGGAGATAGTCGGACAGGTTGAGATAAAGAGTTCCATAGGATGGGAGAGACTCTAATGAAGTCCTGGAGGCGAGCATGGGAGGAGTTGATGAGGAAGCTGGAAAACAGGAGGTCTTTGGAAGAGCGGAGGGGGCGGTCAGGGTGATACTTTGAGACAAGGTTTGAGATATAGGCGGGGCAGAGTTGTGGATGGCTTTGTAAGTCGTTAATATTTTGAATTTTATCCTTAGGCTGAGTGGAAGCTAGTGGAGGGATTGGCAGAGGGGGGTTGCAGACAATGAGCGGTTGGTTGGGTGGATGAGTCTAGCAGCTGCATTCATGATAGACTGAAGGAGGCATAGCCTGTGTAGAGGTAGGCCAATGAGGATGGAGCTGCAATAGTCAAGATGAGAGATAACAAGTGAGTGGATGAATAATTTTGCAGTTCCATTAGTGAGGAAGGGGCGTATTTTGGAGATGTTACGAGGTGAAGGTGGCAAGATTTGTATAGTGATTGAATGTGGGGAAGAAAGGTGAGGTCCGAGTCAAGAATGACACCTAGGACCTTGGCATGGGGGGAGGGTTGGATAGCTGTGTTATCAATCTCAAGGGCAAAATTGGGGGAAGGTGCACGGGCGGGAGAAAATATCATGTGCTCAGTTTTTGAAAGGTTGAGTTTTAAGAAGTGTTGTGACATCCAGACTATTATGTCAGTTAGTAGATTATTGACACACAAGGACACTGAGGGGGTGAGTTGCGGAGTAGAAAGATATATTTGAGTGTCATCGGCATAGAGATTGTATTGGAGACCATGTATGGTTTTTAACTGACCAAGTGAGGAGGTGTAGATAGAGAAGAGAAGGGGTCCAAGGACAGAGCCTTGTGGGACCCCTACAAAAAGAGGAAGAGGAGGGGAGGAGTTAGATTTGTAGGTGACACTAAATGAGCACTTAGATAGGTAGGAGGAGAACCATGAGAGAGCATAGTCTTGTAGGCCAAGCGAGTGGAGTTTTTTGAGGAGGAGCAGGTGGTCAACAATGTCAAAAGGAGCAGAAAGGTCTAATAGCAAGAGTAAGGAGTAGTGGCCATTGTTTTTCAGCTGTTAGTAAGTTATTAGTGAGTTTTAGGAGGACGGTTTCAGTGGAGTGTATGGGGTGAAAGCCGGACTGTAAGGGATCAAGATGGTTGTTATCAGCAAGGTGGCGGCTCAGGTGGCTGTAGATAAGGCGTTATAGGAGTTTGGAGGTGAATGGGAGTAAGGAGATTGGTCTGAGATTGTTGAGATCGGTAGGGTCCATTGATGGTTTTTTGGGTATTGGGGTGACCAGCGCATGCTTTAGAGGGGAGGGAAAGATGCCAGTAGAGAGTGAAAGATTGAAAATGTGAGTAAGAGAGTGTAGTATTTAACTCTGAAACCTTTTTTCAATAATGAATTCAGAATTCAACATATATATTGTTCAGCAGAATATTTCTTTAAATTTTCCCACGTTATTACAATCATCATGTTTCCAAAGAGCTGGTTCCAACTCTCTCCACTCGGCTTTCCTGAATTTCCTGTCTAGTACAAGATCACAAGGCTCCAGCAGCTGTCCAGCTACAAGCGTGGAGAAGGAAGAAAGAAGGGGGCAGGAAGGAGGAGCAGGGGGATGGGAGTGGCTTGCCTTGCTGTGCACTGTGCTTGTGGCTTAGAAGCCACAAGCACAGTGGCAACAGCTTACACAGTGGCAACAGCTTACTAGCACACACAAGGGTGGCTCCATAGGACCCAGCAAGAGAAAGGGGCCACCCTAAGGTCCCTTTCACAGGGGCGCCTATCAGTTCTGATCAGCAGCGGATCTGTGCACAGGTCCCCTGCCGATCGAAGCAGTTCGGAATGGATGCCACCGTTGTGACATCCGTGTCCATCCAGTTTTTTCCTGCATCTTTTCTCTCCAGTTACTTTCTCCATTTCCTCCAGCAATGGAGAAAAAAAACTGAGCTTACCAGACCCACGTTAGGACTATGGGGGGTCGGATGCAACTGCAATCAGCATTTAAAATATTTTTACTTTAATATCAATTTATGCTACAAAGTGGCATTTAAACTACGAAGGACTAGTTCCTGGGTGTTTGGTGCCTATAACCTCTTGCAACCTATACACATTGATGTAAAATTAACAATGAATTACTAATGATGCTTAATGAATCATGTCATTTGTATAATAATTTAAGGAATAGGAGAAATGCCTAGGAGAAAAGTACAAACTTAGAATTTACCTGTGATTATTCTACTGATTCATTGGCTTCAAGTCATCATCATTTTTAACTGTCACATATGAAAAACACATTTACTACTGAGATAACAGCAGCTGTATAATGGAGTCTAATAACTCTCAGTAAGGCAGTGCATCACATAAAATATTTTGCCATTTGTACATGCCCAAGATATGCTATATATTTCAGGTGCTTCCTTTAAAAACTCACTAAAGAACATTTTTGTATATTCTAGAATGTGTTATCTGAGAAACGATGAGGTATTTAGAGAGTGGACTGTATGTCAGTGCTTGCCTTCCAACTATTGCAGCCTCTAGGGTTTGCACATGTTTAAACACACCTATGTAATCTCTAAAATCAAGCTATATTGATGTTAAGGTTAATCTGTTTCTATTAAGAGTTCATAGTACATTCACTAGATAAATGTTAATTTAGTAGTTGCAATATTTAATTTATAAATGAATGCTATAATTCATATTTTTTTTTATTCAGCATATTCTTAAAGGACCAGTAAAGGTAAGTTTCAAGTTATGTTTAAGTTGCCTTGCATTAAATAAATATGTGCTATCTATGAAAGTGTACCTCTACTAGGAAGAAAATATTATGAAGGAAAATTGTAGGTAAGATAGACAATGTACTTGCCTCTTTCCTCTCACGGCTGGCCCTTTTTGTCAGACAAGCCTCTCTTTTTTTTACCATGGCTGCCATTTTAATAATATATTACATATTTATAGCTTTGCACCCTGTGTATTTAGTGCTCCAAACAGTTAGCTTTTTTGGTCTTTAGAGCCAACGAGAATTTCACTGTTTGCACCCATGACTCGCCAACTATCACCTATCCCTAACTCATTTTATCACTTATCATACTTCTTAAAATTAATACTTATCCCCCTTACACTAAACATTTACTCTGAACTGACTTTAATCAAAACTAAAGCTCAAAATGAACCCCAAGCTTAGCTTTTAAACTCAACCTGATGCCATGTACAGTATTTAAGCACCCTTACTTGGCTTCACTCTGAAAAGGAGACACACTAGTCAGCTTTTAATGGAGAAATCAACATTGGAATGTTTTTTTTAAAAATTCGGCAAAATATTGTACTGACTCCATGCACAGTAGTTAGGCTCTTTTAATAGGCCCTATTTTTAGAAGGAGAGACACCATGCAGCTTTTAATTAAAAAAATCTATATTAGAGTGTATTATTTTACTTGAAAAATGCCAGCAACACATTGTGCTAACTCCATGCACAGTATGTAATCATTTACAGATTTGTAAAAGGAGAGACACCAGGCATCTTTTCATCAAAAAATCCAAATTGAATTGTATGATTTCACAAGAAAAAAGCCATCAAAGTATTGTACTGACTCTATGCACAGTATATTATTACTGTTATTAGGCAGCATTTTGGAAAGGAGAGACACTGGACAGCTTTTAGTAAAAATTGAAAAAAGCAAACACAATATTGTAATGACTCCATATACAGTATGTAAGCACTTTTAGTAGGCCAACATTTGAAAAGGAGAGACACCAAACAGCTTTTATGAAAAAAAATTAACCTCTGCCTCGATTTGACCCACGTGTAATCTCTATTTGATTCTTCCCTGGAGATCTTCCTACTCCCCCAACCCCCCCCCCCCCCCACTCCCCACAGAACGCTTTTATTTATTTCTCTTTGACTTATTTTCCTCAT
>NW_017306710.1:78588-110995 GCF_000935625.1 Nanorana parkeri
ATGTACAGAGACTGATGGTATCGGGGCTGCAACAACTTATCGACTAAGTTGATTAAAATCGATGATGGAAAATGTTATCAACGTTTTCCATCATCGATTAGTCAGCTTTCGATTAGTTGCCCTGGTTTGCGGCTCCACGCGCATTGCATGCTTCACGCCGCACCTCCTCCCCGTCTCTCCCAGCTCTCTCCCGCTGCTGCCCGCCAAGATGATCACGTAGTTGCAGGGAAACTGCAGTGTGGGGGACCGGCAGTCCCAAGATCTTGGGGGAAGAAAGGAAAGTTGCTTGAAGAGTGTGCAGGTAAGACTACCTGTTCCTCCCCCCCCACCCCCCCCCCCCCCCCACTACCCACAGAACGCTTTTATTTATTTCTCTTTGACTTATTTTCCTCATCTCATTTTCTTTTATGCTTTTTCTTTTCTTTTTTTTGTTACCTGTTATTGTTTGTTGCTCAATAGCAGAACACTTCTACTCTTTGGAGGTCTTACCGGACTTATCATCATCCAGTCCATTAGCGACTCTGTTCCTGGTATTGCATTGAGACTCTAGATACCCTCCTTCAAGATTTTTTTGTTGTTAAAGCTGTTGATCTGAGTTTATTTTTTTACAGAAAATAAAGCCAGCACCATATTTTAGTGACACCGTGCCCACTATTTAGCACTTTTACTAGGACACATTTTGAAAAGGAGAAATGTTTCTATTGAAAAAAAAAGGCTTTAATCAATAAATCAAAATTACAGTGTATCAATTCACAGAAATTGCACAGACTTGAGGCACACTATGTAAGGGGCTTTTTTAGGTAGTATTTTATTTTGAAACCAAAAATTAGAGTGCACTGTGCAAGCTATGGCCAGTAAACCAGTTTGGACACCCAATAGTCTTTGGCGTCTAAACTTTACCTTGAAGAGTGAATCATATGGTTTATGCACATTTTTTCAATTACAGGTGCAGAACTGGACGTGTCTAACCTCTGTTTTTCCCTTTAGGCCTGTCTGACATTATGAGTACAGAGGATTGCCTAATTTTATCAGCATCTATGGCAGTAGGGGAATTGAGGATTTGCTGCTTCGGTGCACTTAAATGTATTGCACAAGTATGTGATGATGTGCTGCAAACAAAGGGCAACCTTGCCTGTGTCAGTTCACACTGCTGACCCCAAAAGAAAAAGAACCTACCAAAATTATAAAAGAGAAATGTGAAAAAATAAAGCACCAAAAACTGCAAGGGTTGCCCAGCAGCTAAACAGCAACTGAAGTTGTTGTTGTTGAAGTTGTTGCAGACACACACAAAAAGTTCTAGAAAGGAGTTGGATCTGTGATTCACTGTAATGTAGCACTATACAGCACTTGGTATAGCATTTTTCTACAGAACTGTATAGAATAGCAGCAACTATTTCTCCCTACAAGCACAGTGTGATTTCTCTCTATCTACTCCAAGTCTCCTGATTGTGTATATGACTGACTTATATATAGCAGTTTTCAGCTGCAGCATTGCTGTATAGTGGTAGCATAGTAGCAATTATCTCTTCCTCTAAATACTTTGTGATCTATCAGTATCTGTCACAGGTCTGTCTAAAACACAATGAATGTATGTGGCTCACTGTAAATATAGTGGTTTTAGCAATCAGCAGCAGTAGCAACTAGCTCTTCCTGCAAAGACTCTGTGAAATATTCCTATCTGCTCTAGGTCTGTCCAACACACAGTGAGTATGTTTGCGACTTACTTGATGTCTCCTCCAACAGACAAAGAGGACAAAAGTCTGTTGGGAACCTGGACTTTTATTGACTTTGGCTGGGAACCATGACTTTTATATTGAGGGGGCCGGCACATAAGAAAACCCCCATGCTTGGACCTTCTAAGCCATCTGACCACAGTTCTGAGGCCAGGAAGTGCTTTGTTGGTAATAGGTTGCTATAAATGCAAAACGGACGCAATAGTTTGTGGTTTTCTTGAACTACGAATGAAGACTGAAATTCCTATGTTCCACGGCTCCATCTAGTGGCTATAATATGGTGCAAAAATGAAATTCAAATTTTCGCAGAGCATTTGGATATAAAATAAGGCAGACCCTTCTATTCCATGAAGCAAAAATATTTTTTTAAGAAAAAAATAAATTATGAATATCCAAAAAATGTTATAAAGTTTATAAAATCTGCGCTTATGGACAGTGAAAAAATGTGTCTAAATACCCAATGTTAAAGCAGCTGTACTTAGGACACTAAGGTCAAGTAGTGTATATAGTAAATGTGCAGCGCTCCGGGTCACCAATCAATGGACTGTACCTATTAAAAACTGAGGATTAAAAAAGCCTCTAAAGAGTGAACTGCCAGTTTAATTATCCTGGTGGCAGCTCATGAAAAATAAGGTGCAGAGTCTCTATTCCGTGCAAACGTGCATATAATCTATATTTGAATGCATATATCCCACAATATTTAACACAATTTAAATGTGGATATAAACGCTTTGTGCTAAATAACATCAAACGTGATGAATAATAAATAAAGTGCATCAAAATTATCCCAACTTAATAGTCCATAAGGAGTTGCAACATAAAAATTTTGCGACAAAAAATTAGTAATATAGTGTGTCCAAATATAAAGTTTTCTTAACCCCCTTCGTGACTGACGACGTACAGTGTACGTCGCCAGCATCGGGGCTGTTTAAACAGACTCAATAATAATCCAAAAAGTGTTCTTACACACTATATTTTTTGTCGCAAATGTTTTTTTGTTGCACCTCCAATTGGAAGAGGAGGAATTATGTAATTGTATAAGGTGCATATTTTCACAGCCACTATCTAGGGATTGCTAGAGATGTTATAAACAATAAAGTACTTACAACAGCCTTTATGCACAGGTACTGTTAGATGGGGTTGCATAAAGAATAGCAGATGTCACCTCAAATAAACTTAACAAGTATGATTTACCTGATAGAAATAAGTTGCATATGATATTTATGTCTAAGTATACACAGTATATAATTATCCAATACATAACATTTGTTTATAGGTAAGGCATAAAATCGGTTTTAATTACTGTACTTACTTTGCAAGGTTGTTCAGGCCATTGAGACTGTCTGCATCAACTTTTGCAATTTTGTTACCATCAAGATGCAGCTCAGTTAGAGAAGTTGGCAGACCTAAACAAAAAAAGAAAGTAAACCACATCAGCTGGAATTAATGTATGTACCGTTTTAAAAGCCCATTAAATCTACATCAAAATTTACTAGGGCTTGTGAAAAGTAATTCCCTGGAATTCACAAAGAGTGCCGTAGACATTCACAAGAAAACTTTCTAAAGTTCGTGTGACAGATGTTGCAATTAGCAACAGATTCATGTACCTGTGGGAGACATGTACATTAGTTTGTCGCATGGAGGTATGTGAGGGAAGGCACTGAGGTTGAAATGTCCATATTTTTACATGTTTGGTCCCCGGGCTGCACAGTGCCATTGGTCGCTGGAACACTGTTGGCTACATAGCATCATTGGTTACTAGGTTGCTGTTGGCTGTGCAGAGTCCTAGCAACCAATGACACTGTGCAGCCAACTACTCAACCACTTCCACTATCAGATCTCTACAACATCAAGAATAATCATTCACAAACAGTATGCAACTTTAAAGTGTATGGAAAGCCTATCAATTAACTTTTGTTTGCTCAATTTTGGGTTAGTTAAATATACAGTTGGAAGCATTTTGTTATATCTTGTCGAAAATCCATAGCTGTCCTGTGTCCTCTGCAAACTTCCTATATTATATCAAAGAGCCCTCCTAGTTTTAATTGTGCACTGCAGAATGATTATTCTTGATGTTGTAGAGATCTGATAGTGGAAGTGATTGAGTAGTTTATGTGGTTTGACATCACTTTTCCATACTTTTATGTTCCAATGCTCAAAGTGTAATCTTTAACCAATGTTTTTAGTATTTGTTTTGGACAGATTTTCAATAAAGTTTTGGTTCCTGATGAGCAAGACCTCTTTTAGGTTCTGCCACAGAGATGGTGATCACTGAGATCCAAAGGGCATAATTTACTATAGTAAATAAATCCAAGAAAGGTTAAATTGTTCTGGTATGCTTGCATCACAGTCTTGCATGTGTGTACATATATATTGTATGTGCGCACATAGTTATTGAAATCACCGATTGTATAGATTGTACACTGATTTTCAAAGCAGATGGTGTGGCCTTAGACCAGGTAGCAATGTGGCAGTGTGGCTTCTATGTATATTTGCAAATGAAAACTTATACAGCACCTAATGTGTAAACCTCTGTGTATGCATACAAGGAACTGAAAAGTACAGTACTCATCCAGGTGTAGTTCACTGAAGCTTTTTTGATAGATGTTCTCACAAGATACGGTTTTATCCATGTATGGCTTGTTAACAGCAGTTACATAAACCCTAAAACATTACAGAAAATCAAGGAAATACATTTTTTTTACACATGCCATGGCTCAGCTAGCATATGTTCAGATGCTGGAGTGTACATTTCATAGCAAATCTTCCTTGTTAGTAAATTCTATGCATACACGCTGTAGTCTGCAAAGCTGATTTACTAAAGTATTTGGGAATGATTACATAGTAAATTGTGTGAATATTCATTTCAGTTATTCCAGGGCATAGCACATATAGCCCACTTGAAGGGGGGGGGCACTGCTCCATGGGTCAGCAAAACTTTGCCAACCCACAGAGACAGCTGACTTTTTTTTCACTCTGGCAGGCGTCCTTCCGAGCTCCTGGCAACCAGTGACATAACTACCAGAAGCTGGGCAGGGCGCCATAGGCGCATTTTATAGTAGATACACTTCTGTGTGCGATGAGGTAAGTAAACAGGAATGGTTTTCCATATGATTGTATAATTGAAGTGAGTCTCAACACATTTTATTGTGTGAATGTTCTCAAATCCTTTAGTAAATCAGCCTCAGCGTGTGCACATTCTCAGGCACCACAGAACACAGTCAATTCCGCAAACTTATGATTGGCTTCTTTGCACATGATAGATGCGCCACCATGTACACATACAATATCCTAAAGTAAATTGGGCTAATTGTGAGGGGAACAGGCACCCTCTCAAAAGTTTTAACTCTTTTCCTTACTCTGTCCAGAATTTTAAAAAATGTGAACGGTGTGTGAATAATATTTCTGAGTGAATATGTAAAAGAAAAATGAAACAACATAAAGGTTCTGTAATGAAATCATATTTTTATACATGTATGATTTCCTTTACAGAAACGGTTTTACTTTGCATAGAAAAAGCTATGTCTGTATTTTTATGTTTACATGCATAAATATATTTAAAATGTTAGAAATAATTTTATTTCTCTAATGTAACTGATCCTCCATCCATTTTAGCTTTTAGTGTAATTGGAATCTGCCAGGATAGACATACAGGAACTGTTTCTGCAGGTCTTTGATCTGGAGCTGTCATCCTTATCAAGACAACTGCTCTGTGCATACTTGTTCCAGGTCAGTAAGCCAGCAAGTACTAAAGAAAGCAGAAAGGTGACAAACCTTAGGGGTCTATTCACAAAGCTGCCGAAGGATCTGGCCGTAGCTTCGGCCGATCCTTCGGCTGGCTTCGGCCCCAGGACCCCTTCGGTTCAGGAGAACCGAGGGGGTGCTGTACGGGCTATTTACAATAGCCCGTACAGCTCCCGATCACGGCCGAGCAGCTCAGTCGAGCGCTGAGCCGTGCTGAAAGCCGAAGCTGGCCGAGCGGCCGGCCATTGGCCGGCCGACAGCCTGCTTCTGACAGCTGGGCGGAGCCAGCCGTGATCTTACGGCTGGCTCCGGCCACTTTCAGAGAGATCAGCGTCCCTGGTTGCTAACCAGGGACACTGATCTCCAAACATCTAACTCTCCCTGGCGCCCCGGGAGTCTCCTGCTCCCGGCCGCCAAGGAGAAAAACCCCGCTGTGTCTTTTTTCTTTATTCTGACACGGAGCGATGTCAGAATAGAGAAAAAAAAAAAAAAAAAAAATTCCCATTCAAAAGCATTGGGACATTACTATTGGCTATTTCAATTTCAATAGCCAATAGTAAACTAGCATTGTACCCGCCCTCTTTTGCAGTTCCCCATCAGGTCCATCAGCAGAGGGCGGGTACAATGCTAGTTTACTATTGGCTATTGCAAATTGAAATAGCCAATAGTAAACTCCCAATGCTTTTGAATGGGAATTCGTCTTTTTTTTTTTTCTTTTTTCTGACATCGCTCGTGTCAGAATAAAGAAAAAAAAAGACACAGCGGGGTTTCTCTTCTTGGCGGCCGGGAGCGGGGGGCTCCCAGAGCGCCCGGGGGATTTTTTTAATTTTTTTTTTTTTACAGCAGCAGAGCCGCCGGACAATAGGAAACTATTGGGCGGAGCTAGCTGTCACTGCTAGCTCTGCACAATCGTTTTCTATTAACTTTTTTCACTCTTTTTCTGTTCTGCTCGGTGCCTCTGAGGGACCGAGCAGAATAGCCGAGCCAAATGCCGCTCGGCGGCATTCGGCTTTTCTCAAACTGCTGTTCGGGATCTTTCAGAATAGCCCGAGCAGCAGTGTGAAGCCTGCCGGAGGTTCGGCTCAGCCGATCCAGATGTTGGATCGGCTGAGTCGAACTCCTTCTGCACTTCAGGTCAGCCGAACATGCTAAGCATGTTCGGCTGATCCAAAGCCACACGAAGCAAGCCGATGAAGTGAATAGCCGAACAGTGTTCGGCTCACTTCACTTCTGATCGGTCATTCACTCAGCTGCCCTCGGGAGTGGGAGGGGAAATGAATAGGAAATGTACAAAACTATGATTTCTGCAATCAAAAAGAGATTAAAGGTGAACTCCAAACAAACAGATAAATACACAGAAGGGAATTTTATCAAAACTGGAGCAGACAAAATCTGGAGCAGCTGTGCATGACAACCAATCAGCCTCTCTCTCATTTTCAAATCTTAACTGCACAAACTGAAGAGAGAATCTGATTGGTTGCCATGCAAAGCTGCTCTAGATTTTGTTTGCTCCAGTTTTTATAAATCCCCCCCACGGGGTTTAATCTGCAACAGGATGTCTCGTTCACGCTGGAATTTATTGGTATTTATATAGCGCCGACAATTTACACACATTCACATCAGTCCCTGCCCTCAATAAACTTGCAATCTAAAGTCTTTGGTGGGGGGTGTGGCCAGCGCTTGAGACGGATGGCTGCCTGAGTTAGAGCTCCGTGCTCTAGACGGTAAGGAGGGCCCTGCTTGTGAGGACTTACAATCTAAAGCACAGGAAAAACATGCTAATCCCTCAATGGGATTTGAACCTGGGACACCTAGTGCTGCAAGGCAGAAGTGCTAACCACTACAGCACGGTGCTTGACACACCTGCAATTATTTGCCCTTCTATGTAGTTATAGGATATGTAATTATGTGCAGCTAGTCTTGTGATCTAGGCATCTTTGCCAGACAGCAGAGACACTCATTCAACCTCTACTGCAGCTGCATTGCTGGTTAAAAACACCCCCAGCTTACTGGCTGGAAATATAAACAGCAGTAGTGATGAGTTCACCTGTCTTTTTATTCCGCTCTCTCCTCCTGTCAGTGGGCTGCATGTCAGCACATGTGCATGCAGCAGAGCCTGCTTCAGAGTGCTGCTCATCCCTCTGCCATTTCTTAAAATGGTGCGTAGACGTATTATGTTTTTGTTTAATTGTTTACACTAAGCCTTATCGAGTATTGGTTCTACCTTGCATTCATGTCTGTTGATGTTTAATTGAAGTGTTTTAAATACATGTTGCATTGCATTGTGTTGCGCTGAAAAAAAGTTGAGCCTGTTCTACTCTTATTCAGCGCAGGGAAGCGGACATCAATGCAAGGCACTGGGGTGAACTTCTCCCATTCACACCCATCCATTTTCAGATGTTCTTGCATTGGCATCCATTGAAAAACAGATGCCAGCACATCTGGTGTGAATGGGGCCTAAGAAGTTAATGACATACTCAGTAAAGAGCATCAGGGAATGTAGATTTCTAATGACTGTCCTTGATGAGTATCATTTATATACATCCTTGAGTGACACCCTTCAGACAAAGTGAAAAATACTGAGGTGTGAACTGCTTAGGGTCAAAATTCAGACGCATTTATGGAAACTCCCTTTCTATTCATCCAATAAACAGATCAGACAGCTGTTGAGATTAAGAAAGTTTAGAATTCACTCCAACTATGACCGCATAAGAATGTCCTCAAAAGACTTTTACTGGCTATCAATCAGCTAATTCATAGGAAATAGAATGGCCATCAAAATAAACTCTTTATTTATACAAAGCCAAGGCCAGCATCTCAGCACATTTTATTATAATTTTGCATTTGGAAACTGATTTTTTTCCTATGGTTGCTTCTCCTTAATACAGCTTATTCACAATGTCTCCACAAGTAAGTTATTTAACTTAGATTTAACAGAGAACTATAGCCAAACCTTTTTTGGACTTTAGTTCTCTTGTAGGTCACAGGAGTAGGTTTACTAATGCCCTCCTGTGACCCAAAGTCAATATATATTGGGCTACATCCCTCTATATGCCACACTGCAGCAAGGAAAGATCGCAACAATATTGTCAGTTTCACCCACTGCCTAATTGACAGCTGGCTCTGCCTCTCTAGAGCCAGAGACAGCTATTCCAGCCCCCTCCTGTCTGTCCCTCCAATAAGTGTTGGAGGAAAAGAGAGAGGGGAGGGAGGGATCCCTGTGGGGAGAAGTGACTGACAGTCACCACTGTCTGCAAGGAGAAACCATGAGCTGATCTGATCCATCAGCCATTTGTGATCACTTAGGGGTCTATTCACAAAGCTGCCGAAGGATCTAGCCGTAGCTTCGGCCGATCCCTCGGCTAGCTGCGGTCCCAGGACCCCTTCGGTTCAGTAGAACCGAAGGGGTGCTATACGGGCTATTCACTATAGCCCGTACAGCTCCCGAACGTGGTCGAGCCGAACGCACATGCATCGGCTCCGCTGGCGCACGGCGGCAACACGAGCGGGGCGAAACGTGGTCGAGCCGAACGCACATGCATCGGCTCGGCTGAGCAGTGCTGAAAGCCGAAGCTGGCCGAGCGGCCGGCTATTGGCCGGCTGACAGCCTGCTTCTGACACCTGGGCGGAGCCAGCCGTGATCTTATTTTACATGCTCACAAAGCATGTAAAATAGCAGTTTAAACATTCTTCTTTTAGTGAGCTTTAATTCCAGATGTTTTTCACTTTGCTGTCCATGTAAAATGCACTTCACAGTATCTATCAGCAATACTGTATATCACTAGTTAAGAATTAAGGTTTTCCCAAAATATTTTACCACTCTTTAAGAGTCCCTTTTTATTTTATGTACAGTACATCTCTGCAATGCATCCACATTTCCCCATGTTTAATCCTTTTAAAGACCCTGCAAGTGCAGCCTTTTGAAGGCTGTTAGAAATAGACTAATAAAGCACAGCATTTTTGTAGACTGAGGTGTCCCTTCTGCCCAATGTCTTTTGCTAAATTACTCAATCACTTCCACTTTTAGATCTCTACATTATAAAGGCTAATTATTTTATAGTCCAAAATAGGAACTAGGAGGGCTTTTGATGTAACAGAGGATGAGTGCAAAGGATTCAGGATAGCGCTAAATTTCCGACATGATCAGCAGGATTTTTTGCACTTAATAAATAGATATAAACAAATGCTTGTAATGATGATTTGCTAATCCCTTTTTATTAGAACTTGTTTATTTAAAAAGTTGTTTCTATTATATTAAGTTTTTACATATATTTCACAATTTTCCTCTAGAAATAAAACAAATAGGGGTTTCCTGTAAGCCTTCTATCACTTTGCAATGAGAAAGACAAAAAAGCAGCGCTACAACCCAAATATTTATGATCCTTATTGTGTATATTCATGAATGAATAGCAGTATTTTACGAGATGAAAGTATCTGCAAATATTAGTAATCAAAATACTCACTGTTGGATGGACCAATGGATGGTACTGACAGCTTAGGTCGCGATAAGCTCCTGTGTTATGCCGCCATGTGTACGAACAAGTTGTGCACTGGGGATGATATTGCAGTCGGGAGCCGTGGGTACTCAGCTGGCCAAGCTGAGACCCCCTCGGCACAAACGGAGATACCGCTCCACAGAAGTGGAGAGCTGTCGGCAACCAATGGGTGTAAATTGCCCACACCAGAACACTTGGTACAGCAATGTTCGTGTTACAGTTCCAAGTGGGAGGCGTTCCGAGCGGGAGGCGTGTATGTGCTGCCATTGACATGAATGGCACCACCACGCCCCCTCCTGCCCCAGAATGTGGGAGGCTTGGTTCATGCCAGAAAGCACTGGATGTGGTGTGAACTGGCCCTGAAGACAGCAATAGCTGTGTATGAAAATAAGGCACTGCAAGCTGTGAATGGACAATGGATAGATCCTGTCACTGCGCCTCTGGAAGTAACTTAGATTTAACTGTGTTCATTACTATAGAAATCACATAATTGGCAAAATGAAGCAAGTAGTCTAAATGTTCATTATGTGGACAATTAAACTTTTTCATGAATAGAGCTGTGAGTGTCACAATAGCAGGAAATTTCCTCTAAAGTATATCTAAACCTCACCACAAACCTTTTTCATTTATTTTCATCTGGTGATCCTGCCAGTAACACACTTCCTGTCCTATGGCGACAATGTTCACTCACTATACTTCATCTATGGACTAGCAGCATTGTCATCCTAGGACAGGAAGACACCTTCCCCTTGCCTTGTCTCCACTGCATGGAGCTGTTCTGTAGTTCCAAAGCTGTCACATAGGCAGGACTGATAACATTGTTTATGATGTTAATGCAGCACAGGCAGAATGCACGGGATGCTATAGGCTCACTGGATTTCTGGCAGGATTAACAGGTATTGTTTTGCTCCTATCAAACAAATATTACAAAACACTTTCAATAGTATATTTAACAGATCAAAAGGGAGCAAATAACAGAAGTTCATTGTTTTGAGATTACATACACTTGAAGATGTTGCATGTGTTATCTGGTAAAATAATAGAAATATAAGAAAAATGCTGTAGTGTTTTCAATATTTTATTTTTCTTACCTTTAGGGACGTTGGTTATATTAGTGTCTGCAATTCGGAGGTAGGATAGTTTCTTCATGCCTTGAAAAGCTCCTTTTTCAATCCCAGAACTATCTATTGGATTTGTGCCCAGTTCTGTGAAAAAATAATGCAGTTTTCATTGATTTGTCTCAGTAGCTGTAGGAACATATCCTATCCATTCTCACTGTACTACAAACATAGCTCATAACTCCTAGCAAAATTTATCATCAGCTAATATTCTTCCCGCAATCTTTTAAGATTATCAATTTTCTACAGTATTTTCTCCAGGATGAGCACAAAATTAGATAACATGTTATAACTATTTAGGAAAATAAAATAGAACAATGCTGAATAAACACAAATGTAACACATTCAGATTACCATACAACTATAAAACAGAAAAATGAAATAATATATATCTGTTACAAGGGATAAAATATTTATCCCAATTATTATTTAAAATTCATTAAAGAACCTGCTAGGAAACCATTCATTAGTGATCTTTACAAAAGCCAACATATATCAGGGTTATTCACAAAGCTACCGAAGGCAGCCGAGTGAATAACCGACCTGAAGTGAAGTGAACCGAACGCTGTTCGGCTATTCACTTCAGGCTTGTACAGCTGATTTCAGCCGTACATCGGTTGAAATCAGCCGTACATCGGCTTGCTTCACATGGCTTCGGGTCGGCTGAACATGCTCAGCAGGTAACCAGGGGACGCTGAACTGTCATTACAATGAGTTACCTGGTAACTAGGGGACGCTGATCTGTCATTGCAAGTGGCCGGAGCCAGCCGTGAGATGAAAAAATAAAGTGTATGTATAACCAAAATTTTTTTTTAGTTTTGGATAGAGTAGTTAAAACTGCCTATACATACACCAAGGCATAGGAATAAAGCACCGCTCCTCCATGGCTTTAGCAAGGAAAAGACAGGCGGGTCCTCGTCTGCATGAGTATGTCCTGACTCCAACAAAACAGGTATACAGCAAAGGAAGTATCCAGACACACTCCGTTCCATTAGTGACACTGAGGCCTGCCCGTATTCTTGTTTACTATATACATAAATTTTAATCAGTTGTGGACATTGCTACACACAAAACAAAAATCTACATCAAAGTACACAGGGCATGTGTAATACCTTCACACTTGCCCGCAATCTCTGGCTGTCCAATAATAGTAAGGAGTTGCTGAATAAATACAGAAGCTGTAGAGGCTGTCTGACACAGTGACAGTGTTATAAATACTGTTTAGACTTGAAATAGAATGATACAAAGAAACATTGTAACTTTTTTAGCTACTCTGATTCATGTATCGGCAGATAAAAGGGATGAGCTTCATTCGGCATATGATATCATTTTTTAAATTTATTTCGGAACCAAATTCAGTTCATTATTCAGAATTCGGATTGATTCGATTTTTTGTTTTTCTTGAGTCCGGATAAATCCAAATTTTGTGTTTTCAGTTCAGATCAATTAAAATCGTATGGGATGGAATTTATTATGTTGTTAAACATGAAAATTAAAAAAAAAAAAACAGCATGGGCTGTTCCCCCCAAATTCCTACCAGACCATTTAGGTGGGCAGAGTGTTTCACTGAGGAGGGCCCCCTGCCAAAGCACCTTGTCATCCTGTTGATGAGGACAAGGGCCTCTTCCCCACAACTCTGACCCAGTGGTTGTGGGGGTCTGCAGGCAGGTAGGCTTATCTGAATCTGGGTGTCCCTTTATGAAATGGGGCACCCAGATGCCACCCCAACTCATGAATGAGTAAGATGTAGTTGTTACCCCTACTCATTCACCAAATAGTAAGACAGTATATAAACACACCACTCTGGTTTTGAAAGTCCTTTATTAGTAAATAAACACACCACACAGTTTTAACAGGTCCTCTTTAAAAAAAAAAAAGTCCCACGATGTAAATCCATCATCAATCGCGTCATCCAGCAATATAGATCCTTGTCAATCACAATGCCAGCCGCTCGCCAACGCGAAGAAAGAAAAAATCCCTGGTGCCTGCCGCTTCGTCTGCAACTGACGAATTCTCGTGAATTCAAGTGACAGTTCTGCTCCGTGAAACAAAGAAGAGGAGTGACTCAGTGGTGGCACTGACTTTGTTTACATTCTATTAGGAAATAGGGAGCTGTCATTTGCAGTGAGAGTTTGTCCGGTGCGGATGTGGTGGCAGGCCATGAAAAGGGGCCCCTGCCCACAGTCCCCCACAACCACTGAGCCAGGGTTGTGGGGAAGAGGCCCATGTCCTCAGACCTAAAGAGTCCGGTATGAATCTTCACTTTAACAACACAGTTCATTCCAAATGACATTTGGATGCAACCAAATTGTCGATTGCAACGAATTGGAATTCGTTATTGTTGG
Organism: Nanorana parkeri; assembly: GCF_000935625.1. Taxonomy (NCBI): domain Eukaryota; kingdom Metazoa; phylum Chordata; class Amphibia; order Anura; family Dicroglossidae; genus Nanorana; species Nanorana parkeri. Next base: position 92,025 of record NW_017306710.1, read on the forward strand.
CATTCAGAAATGTGGACACATTTGAATTCGAATATTCAGATGCATCCGAATTTCTGAAAGGCAACAATAACGAATTCCAACGTATCCACATTTTTTGGTTTGAATTTCAATTCGTAACAAAACAAAACTTACAATGTATCATGTAGTCTATGTTCACACTGTTTGCGGTGACCTGCATTATTCTGAATAGGAAAAACACAGGTTATCACTAAAACACAAAAGGGGTTATTCACAAAACTGCAGAATGCAGCCGAGTGAATAACCCAGCCGAAGTGAAGCGAGCCGAACACTGTTCGGCTATTCACTTCTGGCTTGTACAGCTGATTTCAGCCGTACATCGGCAAAAATCAGACGTACATCAGCTGTCTTCGGCGGAGCCGAAGTGCAGAAGGAGTTTGACTCAGCCAATTCAACATCTGGATCGGCTGAGCCGAAGCTCCGGCAGCTCACTCGCTGTCGTTCCCCCTATTCTCACAGGGGCCGAACGGCAGTAAGTGACAGCTAGCTCCGACCAACTGTTTCCGATTAGCCGGCACCTGCCAGAGTCTTCTAGCAAGTCCTAGGCAATGAATAACAACTGGGTGGAGCTGGCCATGATGTCATGGCTGGCTCTGCCCAGTTGTTGTTGTTTAATGACAGATCAGCGTCCCCAGGTCATTTGGGGACGCTGATCTGTTATTACAACTGGGCAGAGCGAGTCGGGAGATCACGACTGGCTCCGCCAAGCTGTCATTTGCATGAATATCAGTCGGTTTCGGCCGACCTTTCTCCATGCTTCGGCAGTCACTTCGGCTCAGCCGAGCCAAAGCATATGCCTTCGGCTCGGTTGAGCCGCTCGGCTGCCTTTGGCTGCTGTACGGGTTTTTGTAAATAGCCCATACAGCAGCCCTTCAGTTCGATTGAACCAAAGGGCAGAGGTGGCTGAAGAGAGCCAAAGGATAACCTGAAGCTAAGGCTGGATCCCTCAGCTCCTTAGTGAAAAACCCCGATAGAAAACAGATTTGTTTTTAATTGTTCTATTTAAACCACGACCCTGGTGCACTACAGCAAAATGCAAACATGCTACATTTGTTTGCAGTACACTGAATGGAACTGTATGGTATTGCACCACAGTGCAGAACAATGAGATACTGTGCAGAGACATGACTGGGGTGTACACATTGTACACTCACAAAAAAGTTTTTTGTGAAGATGTGCTGATCAAAGTAGAAAAAAATTGGCTTTAGTTCTGGTTTAAGTAATGACAAAGTTATTGCCAAATAAACAGACCCCTAGCAGAAATGTAAAAAATTGCTCTAGTCCAGAAGAGGTGTAGAGGTGTGAGAGCTGAACTGGTTAAGTACCAGCTATCCATACGGCTTTTTTTCTTTATCATTTTAAAGATTTTAGTGATGGTAAAGTAAAATTAGTGAACACCTATTCTATAGATAATTTTCTATTATGGGATTGGATGCTCACATTAATTCCAGATGATGTAATTATGGAAGGCTACCACCAAAACCTGTTGCATATTTTGTCTACCAAATTTGTGAATGGCTTACCGATTACAATCATGTTATTCAGTCCATCAAACACAGTCTTCTTTACTTTGGTCAACAAGTTCTCATGCACACGTAGCTCTTGAAGTGACTTGGGCATATTAGTTGGAAGCTCTTTTAAGCTGTTTTTGGATAAGTACAGTCTTTCCAGTTTTGGCAGAGAAGCAAAAGCACCAGGACTGATTGACTTGATTTTATTATTAACAAGGATTAATGCCTAAAAAAAGATATGAAACACTTTTAGGAGATTGCATTGAAAGATAAGTCATTAATGGCCTTTATTCTTTAAGCTGCTTTCCATTCCTAACATTCTGTGGGTTCAAATTGCCATCATTACTGTTTGCAAATATACATATAGCAAAATAATTAGCAGAAAAAGGGAAGACTGCAAATATCATTGCAGAATATTGAAAGAAATGAGTCAAACAAAAGGCAATGGTAACATTTTCTAGATCATATCACATGCAGTCTGTTCATTCTAAGTTTATCTCAGAGATCTTAAGGAACATGCATTATCTTTTTGATGTATAATAATAATAAAATATCTCACATGAAGCTGTTTGAGGTTTTTAAAATCATCATCTTTGATTTCCAAAATTTTGTTGTTCTGCAAATCAAGTAAAGTGGTATCAGGAGGAATGTTTTTTGGCACTTGATCCAGCCCTGAAAAAAAGTGAAATGATTTAACAGTTTTGTAATACATTGTTGCAAGCTATTTTTTTTAAATATTGTGTATGCAGATAAACATGAAATATTACATATTAATATTTGTATATACAGCCAACAGGTGGAGCTCTTGACACCATTTCACAAGTTCTTCTGTGTCTTCTTATCTGTTTTATTTGTTACAAAGCTAAATAGCTCAAGCATACATTTACATGCACAAGTGAATGAGTCAGAGCAGAAACTCAACTACCTCACTACACTTGATTTACTAAAGGGGTAGAGGTTGTTATTTTAGAAAAATAAACACACATGAAGCATCAGTATAAACTTAAAGAAATTATGTAAAACAAATTTGACCAATTATAGATTCCCTTTAAAGTTTTGGATAAAGTGAGAAAGAGATAACCACTGTCCTAATGACAAGAAATTTAGAGGAATCTCTAACACATGAAGCAAAAAATTGTTTGGCTGCAGTTCCTCTTTGGAACTGTATACTTCTCTTAAAAAAACACCAATTACCAATTATGCCTAATAATTATCCCTGATGGACATGCTTAAAGTAGTTGTAAACCCTTAATGCATCAATCCTTCCATTGTCATATAATATAATATCCATGCTTCTTGAAATTTTTCAAATGCTAAAAAATTATTCTTCCTATACCTATTTTGATGATATTTCACACTGTCCCAGGACCTCAATTACCCTGCACTCTCCAGCATTGATCGTTGTGCATCGGGCCATCATGATTGACTTGGATTACAACTCTAGACAGCTTGATTGACACTACATTACAATGGAGGACAAAAAAGGGCAGGGATAAAGCCTTTGTCCACATTATTATAGGGACAAGGTGCCAACCTGGATGGGGTGGCTAGGGCCATCCACGCTTTTTTTTCATAAAGGGACAGTACACTTTGTCTGGTTAAAATAGCAGTTAAAGGGTCTGGTATGAATTTTGAGGGGGACCCCAAGCATTTTTTTGAATGTTTTTCTTCAGGGCTTGTGACCTGGTATGGTTCACGAGTAAAGGCACATGCTTGCTCCCCCTACTTTGTTGGTTATGCCGAGGACACAGCGGGGATCGTGGACAAGGTAAGAGACTGTATTCCCGATTGTGGCTCGGGGTTACTGCTTATGGTACTGAAAATTAACCCCGAGCCACACTCGGGAATACCGCCATGGATGTTAGTGGGTGCATTTAAACATTATTTTGGGCTATACTCGTCTTATATGACGAGTATAGCCCAAAACCTATATTTTTTACACAAAAAGTGGGGGGTCGTCTTATACGCCGTCAAATACGGTAATAACTAATAGTAATTTCTGTCCCGGCTGCAGTATTAATCTACCCCAAGGATAATGTATTATTGCTGCATGTAAGGGGGTGATTATTATTGCTGCATGGGGTTTTTTTTTTTAGGGCACTCCGGCTCAAAAAGGTTCGCCATCACTGGTTAGGGGTATTAATGTACCCCTGAACTTTTTCCTGTGGGAGAGGGCGCAAAAATAAATGGCACCACAATTAACTAATATGTGCAATGTAGAGCACATGTGAAGCAATGTGAAAATCTTATCCTGGCCTAAAGCAACCCTGTTGTTAAAATAGAAATGGCAATAAAATATTTTTCTGCATAAATGTAAATACTTATCTCTCCCGGGCCACCAAACATCAAAAAGAAAGGTTATTGCCTGAACTCTCTTTCAAAAGCAACACTTATGGGATTGTCAATCTCCTGGTCCTCCACTGCGCTCTGTGGTTCCTCCTGCCAACCTCTATGTGGGCACAGTGAGGGACCAGGAGATTGACACTCCTGGAAGTGTCAGCTTCTAAAAGGACTCTAGACAAGCCTTTAAATTCATCACAGCAACATTTGGTAGCACAGACAGCAAGATAAGTAAGTAATAACTTTTTTTCTTTGCAGGCACAACAATGTTTTGGCATTTGTATTTTAGCAACAGGCACTTTAATAAAGAAACATTTTAATCAATATACATTTAAATAACAAAGAAAGCTGATATATACAGTATATAGGTTTACAATAATAGATTTAGATTTTATTCTGGTAAATTAATTATTCCCTTCAAGTAAATCAAAATCTAATGACTAAAATCTCATATAAGCCCTAACATGTTAACTTATTTTTTTTTAAACTAACAGGAGAGCAAGCCGTGAAGGTTCTTGTTTAAGTACTTCATCTCATGTCCCCCGGGTTAAGACTAGAAGCACCCAGTTAGTTATACAAAACTGTTGGTTATACAAAGCTAACAACTGTATAATACATACAACATGTGAATTTTTATTGCCTGAAAGTTTGGAGGCTTCAAAAAAGAAAACCTATTTTTCTCTTATTTTATTCTCCTTCTCTATGTGCTTTTTAAACCATAGAAAAACACAGACCACTTCACATTCTAAAGTCTCTTTCTTTCTCCTTTCCAGTAAATTGTTCACCTAAGCACATTGGACATAAAATGAATAGAGGGGGAGTTGACCGTTTTATGACTCTTATGCTAAAAGTATTTCCAAATTAAGCTGAAAGATGAAATGTGAATCCAAGAGCTCTGGAGAACAGATTTCTCATTTTCACCCTGAATGCCAAAAGAACATCAGACAGTTTAAATTAAAAACTCTCAGCGGGACAATTCTATGAAAAACTGATATGTAGCATAGATGAAGTCATGGAAATTAAAACATGTACCAACAATAGTATAGTGTCTTTACCCATGCTATATTTTGTTTTTGATCATGCGTAAAATGCTTTATTTCCATCTTTGTGTAATCTGATATGGCATTTACATTTCGGTTCAGACTAAAACAATGTGGAAATAAGCAAGTAACAGTAAAGGGTTACAAAATACAGTCTAGCTACCTGGGGTTAGCATATGCAGTCAATTAAATTAGCTAGATGTTCGTTCAATACTTTGCCAGTACCATCCCAATATTTTAAAGCCTATTTTCTTTTTTCTAAATTACGCTTGATTTTGTCATGTTACACTATTCGAATCCTGAACTTTTCATATTAAGTGCTTGATTTAGAACAGCCCTAAGTTTAAGCACCCAAAAAAAATATTACAGCTCTTGATAACATTTGCAAAGGACAGTACTGTGCAACAACCCACTGCACATTTTCAGGTATAATAAAATAATGATGTGAACACAAACAGCTTGTTCTACTCAACCTCTGATACCAGCATAGAGCTGGTGATGGTGGAGGTCAGGAGTCCCACCAATGCTCATCACACATCCAAAGGAAATTACCAGCAGCACCGTGGCCATCCAGCCGAGCTGTCATTGTAACCATCCTTGTTGGGGATAGTGTTCTAAATACCTAGAAGCAAACTATTAGCAAAGTAGGTCACAGCTTACACAACCCTTATGGCAGTCTGGTTATAGGTAAACTAATGGACAAACATTAGCGTCCTTTAATAATGGACAATAATAGGTCTTCTCGCACAGGTAGACAAGAACTGCCCACTACGAGACCAATGTGATCTGCATACCATGATCTGCAGGTCTAATCCAGAGCCACCAGGACCACTGGAATCCTCTTGACTTTTTTTCACTGTAGTAGTTGCAACAACAGTCTTACTGGTGTACAAGCATATATTAGCGTGTAGCGATTCCACACGGCTACCAATTCATACACCGCATCTGCCCAAGGGTTCCTGTGCCCTTGCTATGAATCTGTCCATCTTCTGATTGGGATGTGACACCAGAAGATATATATATATATGGCATCCCCCACTGTTGGCAGGTTTTCTGGAAGAGTTCTGATCTTGTGCTTTAATGTTCTAGTGTAGCATTGCCCATAAGGAAACACCTCAAAGGATGCAACTATGGGACTCAAAACTCACATGCATTTTTGAGCACTAGAAGTCTACCCCCCAGCTTGAGATGGACAGGTGGGGGCAAAACTTTGTGTGGAGGAGGGCTTCTCTGCGGACATGGTGTGCTTAGACTGCAAGCTACGCTTGCCCCTGTGGAGGTAGAGGGCCTAAGGGACTTAGATACATTCTTCGAATGCAAATGAAAAAATTGCTCATGGGCTAAAAAGGTAGACCCGATTTGCTACTGGAATCTTTGACTTTCTTGAGCTGACACAGGAAGATACTCTTTCCTTCTGTATGATGCATTCATAGATTAATATATGCACAAGTAAATATTTATTTCACTGGGGGTTAATGTTTAGGGTAAATAGAGGCTACAGGGTTGCCTTTAATGGGGTTACTGTTCTTTTGGGGCCACTGCCTCTTTAAGTGACAGTGGTATGGCACTAAGCAGAGTTCCGGTCAGGTCACTCCCCCCCATGAGGTTAGTGCTGGGAGTTGTTGTGCTTTTGGGGTGCTTGCCTCCTTAAGACTCTGCTGTACTGGCAGTAATTGAAGCCATTGACATGTTCAGTTTATGGCAATCTGCCCTGTGTGACGGTCTAAGGCTCCCGAGGGAAATGCAGAAGCCATAGTGGGCCCTAATTACTGTCTATTTTACTTTTTGCTTGTCTGGCAGTGTGTAAGCCATGGCTCCTGTGAGAGTAGAAGAAGGAATGGCTTACCTGCTGTACATCTGCAGCAAACTTACCAGGCACTACAGTCAGCAACCATGGTGAATGCAGACCACAACCAGATGTAGCCAAGGTGTTGAAAACCTGTAAAGGGGACACTGTGACAGTCCATAAGACTGGCCAGTCATATATTCCCCCAAGTGCAAAAAAAACCTACAGGTTTCCCATTAGAGAACTGGGTAATTGCAGCGGAAACTGCACATGGCAAGGAACTGCATAAGCTCAATGGGTGCAACTGGGGGGTCTACCAAATCTATATTATCTTGCCTGTCACTCAGCCAGTGACTTGCTTGAAAAGTCCAATATATTCACAGGAGGAAAATGATATGTCCTATCTTCTAGATGCTAGAAAAATGTTGATTTGTTCATATCTATGGAGGGGGTTTTGGCCACCAGCAGGGGCTGCCTCCTGTATTTTGTGTTTTAGTGCACCTAGCATCCTACTCTTGCTGTTGGCGATATACCTAATCTATGATTATCTAAAGCAGTGCTGTGTTCTTCAATAATCAAAAGAGAATATTAAAATAAACAAAACAACATTTTAAAAGCTCCAATTTGAATACCAGCTCTTTTCCAAATTAAACTTTCGTGTGCAATCGAAGCAGAACTGTTGCTAAAGCACAAAAAGAAATTGAACATTTTTCTGAAGATAACACACCAACATCAGGCATGCAGACATTGCATTATACAGTATCTCACAGAAATGAGTACACCCCTCACAGTTTTGTAAATATTTTATTATATCATTTCATGTGACAATACTGAAGATGACACTTTGCTACAATGTAAAGTAGTGAGTGTACAGCTTGTATATCAGTGTACATTTGCTGTCCCCTCAAAATAACTCAACACACAGCCATTGATGTCTAAACCGCTGCCAACAAAAGTGAGTACAATATTTTGTGTGGTCACCATTTTTTTCCAGCACTGCCTTAACCCTCTTGGGCATGGAGTTCACCAGAGCTTCACAGGTTGCCACTGGAGTCCTCTTCCACTCCTCCATGACGTCATCACGGAGCTGGTGGATGTTAGAGACCTTGCGCTCCTCCACCTTCCGTTTGAGGATGCCGCACATATGCTCAATAGGGTTTAGGTCTGGAGACATGCTTGGCCAGTCCATCACCTTTACTCTCAGCTTCTTTAGCAATGCAGTGGTCGTCTTGAAGGTGTGTTTGGGGTCATTATCATGTTGGAATAGTGCCCTGCGGCCCAATCTCCGAAGGGAGAGGATCATGCTCTGCTTCAGTATGTCACCGTAAATGTTGGCATTCATGGTTCCCTCAATGAACTGTAGCTCCCCAGTGCCGGCAGCACTCATGCAGCCCCAGACCATGACACTCCCACCACCATGCTTGACTGTAGTCAAGACTCACTTGTCTTTGTACTCCTCACCTGGTTGCCACACGCTTGACACCATCTGAACCAAATACATTAATCCCAGCTGTACCCGCCCCCTCCCCCGTCCGTTCCGCCAGTCAGCGCTGGCAGATCAGAGCAGGGAGAGGGGAATCCAGCCCCTCCCCCTGTCACGGCAGAGAGCCGTGACAGGATCGAGAGGTGAGGGAACCCGGTATGTGTTCCCTCACCTCCCGATCTACTGAGCCGACCTGTGACAGTCTCATTGTCACAGGTCGGCTTAGAACTATGAGGTGAGTGGAAATCACTCATCTCATAGTTCTCCTTTAAACAGCTGTATGGTCTTGGCCACCATGCTGAAGCTCAGTTTCAGTGTCTTGGCAACCTTCTTATAGCCTAGGCCATCTTTATGTAGAGCAACAATTCTTTTTTTTCAGATCCTCAGAGACTTCTTTGCCATGAGGTGCCATGTTGAACTTCCAGTGACCAGTATGAGAGAGTGAGGGCGATAAAACCAAATTTAACACACCTGCTCCCCATTCACACCTGAGACCTTGTAACACTAATGAGTCACATGACACCGGGGGAGAGAAAATGGCTAATTGGGCCCAATTTGGACATTGTCACTTAGGGGTGTACTCACTTTTGTTGCCAGCGGTTTAGACATTAATGGCTGTGTGTTGAGTTATTTTGAGGGAACAGCAAATGTATACTGATATACAAGCTGTACACTCACTACTTTACTTTGTAGCAAAGTGCCATTTCTTCAGTGTCGTCACATGAAATGATATAATATTTATAAAAATGTGAGAGGTGTACTCACTTCTGTGAGATACTGTAGCTGAATCTTCCAACATTCCTCCTATCATGTCTGCATTCATTAAAATCCTTTGGTCAAATATAATAATTTCTTAGTATTCATTCATATGTGAACAGGCTTTTTACAAGCACAAAGGATGTTCACCTATTGTGTTTCTAAGAAACTTTCTTGAGCACAGCAGAACTTTTTGTTTGTACCTAGGGGGAAAGGGAAAAAATTTACAAATGTTTCTAGTTGGTATAAAATGCAGCCAATTGCAATGTTTTAGGAACAATGGTAAACAATATCTCTCCATACAGGCTAATGGTCTTAATATTCCCCCCACTTTAACCCCCTCCCTGCATTAATGGTCAGTGGCAGCGCTGTTAACCACTACCTCACATTGGTGGGGTGGGATTTTACTTATGAGGGTAGGGGGGGTGGGGGTTATCAATGTTTACTTATCAGATCACCTACTCCTGTGCTTCTCTCTTAATGATGTTGGGCCAGGACTACAAGTCTACTGTCAGACATATATCACTCCTTACTGGCTTCATTTTAGCACTGAGTGCAGGAATGCAGAGAACATCCCGGCACCCAGCATACTGCTGCCACTCTGCAAAGTGCCCAACATGCGGCAGGCTGCACAGAGAGAGCTGGCAGGCCACGTGTTGGGCACCACTGACTTAGATTATGGATGTTGTTGATTTTTTAACTGCCTAAGTTTTTCATTTGGCTTCCATGAACTTAGTCCCATGGTTAATTCATTAGTTATTTTTAGCTTAATATAATGTTACAGTTTTATGGTTATTTTTCAGATTAAGTGACACTAAACTCAGAACTTAAACCTTAAAAATGCATTCAAGTACCTTAACTATTAACAAAAATGTATCTTATTTGTGTATAACTCGGCTGTAGATCTTCAAATCATCTCTAAATTGGTGCCGACACTGTCCTTCTTTCTGGAGGGTGGCTATTTTTTTTCACCATGGTCCCTGTGTGTGTTGTAAAGTAGCCACCACTCCAAGCTTGCTCCTGCGGTGGACAACAATCTCACATTTAGTTTACTAATTTGTAATGAGATTGTAGTCCATCACAGGAGTGAGCTTGGAGCGGTGGCTACTTTACAACACACACAGGGACCATGGTGAAAAAAAATAGCCACCCTCCAGAAAGAAGGACAGTGTCGGCACCAATTTAGAGATGATTTGAAGATCTACAGCCGAGAGATACTCAAATAAGATACATGTTTGTTAATAATTAGGGTACTTGAATGCATTTTTATGATTTAACTCCTGAGTTTAGCGTCACTTTAATGTTTTGTAAAATTCATAAAAAGAGTTGGTTTTAGAGGAAGATTAACACAAAAAACAAGGACAAGAGAGTGAGTAAAAAGCTTATAGGCATTATTGCTGTCAGAGAATACTGGAGGTTGAGTGTCAGAAAGTTAATAGATAATTATTAACTTTATAATACATGACATGATTATAATCAGTGTCATGTTTCTTTAACTATAGAAATCATGAGAAATGTATGTGCATAACCATTTTCATCCCACATTAATTCCCCACATCTATGATTAAACTGCTTCCAAGGTGAAATGAATCAAAAGGAAAATGAGCAGCATCAAAAGGAATGCATGATTGTTTTATGCATTGAACACAATGATAAACATTTAATTAAAGAAAAAGAAGGAGTTGGCGGAGGTGTGTCTTTGTTGCATTGTATACCAATGTTTTTGGTTGTACATGAAAGAATGCATTCACAGAAACTGATATGATTTAATAGGTTGCATGACACTGTGAACTAACTGTGGAAGCTGGAAACAGGCCAAAAATTGCAAACATGGTAATTAGGCTCAGCATTATCTCTATGACAGCCCAGCATATGTTTCCAATGTAATACAGCCCAGGGTGTAGTTATACTGTATTGCTGTATTCCAAACGCCATGAAGACACTATTAAATCATTTTTGTGGTTTAAAGAACTGTCAGAAAAGATGCTGATAAAGATCACATCCAGGAAAAAACCCAAGTGAAAATGGGATAAAATGACTGGACTCTTTACTGTGGTGCAGTTTGCTAGCTTCATTAATATGATGAGTAATTATAATGAGTTATGTTTATAAATGAATAAACTTGATTAAAAAATAAATTACATTTATATAGCATTGTGCTGTACCATATAAAATTACTAGACCCTGAATAAGAAATTTAAAATTACTATAAAACTTTTTTTACAAACATGCCTGTTAAGTTTTACTTGGAGATATATTTTCAAAGTGAAGAATGATTAAGGAATAATGGGCACATTTATAATGCAGTGAATGTGCAGTTCATCAAGTGAATCAATCACTGCAATTTAAAACACATGCACCAGGATGTTTGATGAATGTCACATTACCTGCTTTATAAAGAAAACAAAAATGTTTCTGCCATTTAACTACATCTATAAAACAACTTCATCATCCTTGTATTGCACCAGTCGATGCATATTCAACTCCCTTTGCCCAGCCATTGGATTTCCCATTCTTCCCTGGGAAATTCCAGTGTCTGTACCATTTGTTTTTAGAATATAGCTGTTAAATTCACTGACACCAAATTTTTTTCGCAGTTGATTCCTATACAGACCCTCCTTGCTCAACTCTGCCTCGTGTATTTCAAATGCAGATTGTAGCTGAAATCCTTATCTCATAATTCCACCATTTGCCCTTTGCAAAACTAAAACAACAAATAGTTTTATCCTATGTATAGTGGGATGAGATGCTGGTGAATGGCCAAAGAATGCAGCTGTGGATTCAACCATTATTATAAATATTCTTAAAAATGTATGTAGTGAAAGAACTTACCAATATCAGAGCATTGGACAACACGAAGGTGACACTGACAGCGGAATGGGCACATAGGTCCAACTGGCTCTATATCTTCTTTGATGTCAATACCAGATCCATCATCTTCGAGCATAAAATCAAATATACCTCTTTGGTGGAAGGGCTTGGAGTAGCAGAATGTGACAAACAAAGTGAGAATGATAGCTGCCCTCATATTGTCAGATCATTTATCACTATCAATATGAAGTAACCTGTAAGTACAATAAAAGAGTAATTGAAAGAGTGAGGCAAATGTGTATTTTGTAGTTTCATTCTAATGTAACATAGTGCTGGCATGACATTTGTAACATTTCACTAACTTAGCCATTCTAGGAAGCTTATACTGAGAGCACAAAAGCTGCAACTGCTGACCACCATCTCAAAATGGTAGTTTAGTGGCTTTCTCTGGTTTCATTACTTTGAAACTCTGATCTGGAATAAGCAAGAAAATCAAGCAAGCAAATATCTTGATTTTAGAGAGTAATTGTAAATCCACTGTGAGAATCACAGTTTGTCAATTATGTACAACTCTTTTGTAAAAAGAAAGTGACTTGACAACAGAAAGTAGGAAAAAGAATGTACTACCTTAAAATGTGGGGACAAAAGAAGTGATCTAAAAGTACTTACACATGTCAGTCTGGACCTCAGACAAACACATTTCCATATCCTAACTGTTTTTTATATGAGCAGATACTTAGCCTCAAAAAGCCTATTCAAGTACTAACTATCATCAAAAAAAGACCAAAACATCCCCTCTCCACAGATACATGTATAAGTGCAGCACTACATAGAAATGCATGATGTAGTTATTAGCCACATAGTTAGGAAGGGTATTTATGGATCTGTATTGGTTATATAGCATTGGACATCCTACATAAAGGGCACAAGACAGACTGCTTGATGCCATAGTGCCTTTTAGATTACACATTGGCTACAAAACACAACAAATATTGATGTACGGTGCACATTTCATTCATTCATTTTCAGTAACATCAAATCTTTGTCTTTTCATTATTTTGAACCAGATGTAAGTCAAGGCATTAAAGTGTACCTGTCAGACTTTTTAAACATTTAAAAAATAAAGCCCTATATTAGTTAAGAAATATTCTAATCCACAATGCAGTCTATTACCAAGTGCCCAACTTCTCTGACTTCACAGCTAAGCCCCATCCAATGGTACGCCCTGACCGCACATGATCCCATTATTCCTTTACAGTACCTCAGTGAACAATAAGTGAGTGGAATTTGGGTCGTGAAGGCTTAGCTCAAGAGGTAGAGTAACAGGTGGAAGGCCTGGGTTGGGACTTTAGTTTTAAATGTTTAAAAATTATAACAGGTTTATTGCTCAAATACTGTGGGGCATTTTGATGGGACTAGTTAGATTTAGCGATCCTTCAAGAATAGGGGAAAACATTTTGCATCCAAATGATGAGCAAAAAAGTTACACAGAATAAACTGATATAAAATGATATAGCTGGCAGATGAGAGTCCTTTAATTTAGCACTCTGTACTTTTTTAGAGACCCCAAGTCTCTAATTTATTATAAACTTTAATGAAAGGAAAATAACTGTTTCCATCCCTTACGGCTATGAGCAAAAACAAAAAGTCAAGGTAAACTAAGTAATGTTTTACATTTTCCCCTTCTTTAAAACCTTTTTTTTTTAGGTAGGAGCATAACAATATCAATTAACAGAGGTCTGTTGCTAAAAGGAATGTAAACAGTCACAGTGATCTGTCATTTGACACTGTTATGCACACTTAGAGGCTTGCAGACATAGGTCAGAAAGTTGACAGGACAGCAAATGTCAAACTTTAGGAGACCTCCGATTCAAGTTGAATCATACCCAAACAAAGTAGATAAACTAAAAATGGAACTTGATTGCACAGTTACAAAGATTGCACAGTTACAATAGTTTAAGACTGAATATTCAGACTTCTACATATGACTAGTCATGACAGATTTTTTAAAACTGTTTATATTAATTGCTGCCTGAAGAAATAATTTTGCAGTGCATCAATGCTAGACCCAAAGAATTGTCTGGAATAACTCCAATTCCACCCTACCTTTTAGGTTTAACTTATGTTCTGGCAATATTCTTACACTAAACCAAATGTCTAGGGGTCTGCTGTAGTTTTTAGGCATTTTTCTTTTCTTATTTGGTTCTATGGGTCTCTGTACAGTATTACTCTTTGTACTGTTTACTTATTTGTAGGTAATGAAAGAAGTTTACATGGCCTTTAATTACTCATTGTTTCTGTGCACATTCCAAGTGCTAGAGGCAGACATTGAGGGATGATCTCAATGCAGATTAAACATATCAAATACTTTAGTGTATAGTCCAAAAGTTACAATATGTGGGCTATCACAATCATGCAAAATGTAGCAAAAAAGACACTGGAACCTTGCAGAGCTTTGCACTTCAACATGCTTAAGTGCCTCAAAGGTATATATATTTTTTAAAGTATTGAATAAATCTCCAGTGCACCAAAGCTGCATGGAGAAAGAGCCATAGTACCAACAGAAATTATATACATGAAATAATCTTTTTTATCAACCAAAAAAGAAATCGGAAAGCTTTTAGCTAACATATCTATCAGTAGGAATGAGCTTTGGCCTGTTTGCAGTTCGACAAAGCACAGAACAAACTAGTCATATTTGGTCAGTTCACTAGCCAGAATAATCAGCTTTGTAAATAAACTGGCCAGGAATCTCATTTAGTGGCAGTAGCATTACTGTCACTAAATGACAGATCTCTGTCCACCTTTGTGTAGATAAACAAACCAGCCAAGGTATGGTCATTACCATATTTGGTCAATGATGTCATCCATTTGTTTACAAACAGATACTGCCTAAGGATCTGTCATTTTGCAGTGGTAGAGAGGCAGGGAAAGATCGTTGGTCATTGTGGTAGAGTGACAAGATCATCGGGTGGGCAGTAGACATGTGCGATTCGTTTCGTTACGAATCGAAATTCGTACGAATTTTCCTGAAATTCGTAAATTCGGAAGCATCCGAAATCCGAATTGCAGTTTCCGAATTATATCCGAAATACGAAATTCCGTTTCTTTGAAACAGGAACTAATATTACCCCTGTAAATGAGGTTGAACAACATGACAAGATTTTTTTTTAAATCCGAAATACGGATCCGCTGCTGCTGAGGGTTGCATTACAATACACAGGCAGGAAATACGAAATTCCGTTGACGTATATTCGTTCCGTTACGAACATCCGTTATATTGAAGTTAAAAAGCAAAGTACATTTGTTAATATTTTGGAGTTGATGGTAGTTTTTTTTTCATCCGAAATACGAAATTCGTCTACGGAATCCGTTAACGGAATTCGTATTTCGTTTGGTTGACCAATCAGAGGTTTTCTCTTCTGCTGACAGTTGCATTACAATACAGTCAGGAAATACGAAATTCCGTTCGTTATAGTGAAGTTAAAAAGCAAAGTACATTTATATTGGAGTTGATGGTAGTTTTTTTTAATACGAAATACGAAATTCGGATCCGGAATCCCTTAACGGAATTCGTATTTCGTTTGGTTGACCAATCAGAGGTTTTCTCTTCTGCTGACAGTTGCATTACAATACAGTCAGGAAATACGAAATTCCGTTCGTTATAGTGAAGTTAAAAAGCAAAGTACATTTATATTGGAGTTGATGGTAGTTTTTTTTAATACGAAATACGAAATAACGGATATTCTGAAACGGAACGAAACGGAACAAATTTTTTGACGGCGCACAAGTCTAGTGGGCAGGTGATTGTGAATGAAGCTGCATTAACATTGCTGGATGACGTGATTGACAATCAATTTACATCTTGAGACACTGTTTCCTTTTTATTTTGTATTGTAATCAATGACTTTGTCTAAAGTGGTGTGTTGTTTATTAACTTTACATTTTAGGGGAAATTAGTTATAAGGGATACTAATGTAGCCTCTACTCTTGGGGCAGGGGGCTCGATATCTGGGGGGCCCTCCTATTACAAAGCGAGCTTCCAGATTTTGGTTAATCCTGCTTGCAAACCCATATGTCCTCTTTGGGACCAGATGTTGGGGTGAGGGCTTTATCCCATAAGCTTAGGGACAAGGTGACTTGCAAGGCTGTTAAAGATATGTTGGCTGGTTTGGTTCAGAAAGGGGGCCAAATGCACCACCACCCTTCCTTTCCTGGCTGTCAAGGCTGGGAATAAGAGCCTTATTCTCACATCCAGTACCTAAGAGGATGTGGAAGTTTGCTTTCAATGGGACTTATTGGAATCTGGAAGCTCCCCTTACAAGGTGACCCCAGATAATCCACTCCACAACTAGGGGAATAGGTATGGGGTATAACAATACCCCTCATTCCCAAAAGAAGGTAAAATGTAAATAAAGATATTCACACCATGATAAAGTCCTTTATTGCTAAAAAAAGAGGTAAACAATGTCCCACTATGCAAATTCATCATCCATGATCTCGCCCCACCACACTGCCCCCATAAAATGATAGAATGACGGATCCAGGGAGTGCAGCAGGGCAACATCGCGGGAAGCTGGAGAGTGTAAGGGGGGACAGAGGGGAGGTGTGGAAACATCATCAGGCAGTGGGAAAACATCACATGGGTGTCAGGACTTACATTACTGAACAACAAGATTTAAGATGCATTCACATTGGGGGATATTGGTTTTTTTTTTTGTATTTTCAATAAAGGACTTTTTTCACATTGTCAGTATGTATTTTATTTACATTTAACTATTTGTGGGAATGTATGAGGGGTATCAATGTGAACCTGTACTCCTTTCCCTGAAGAAGTGGTGAATATCTGGGGGCCTCTTCATTCTAAAGGGGGCTTCCAGACTCCTACAATTCCCCCACAAACTCCCACATTCCCTTTTGGACTAGATGTGGGGAAGAGGTCCTTGTCCAGTCAATATTGGGACAACATGCCTTGCAAGTGGGGGAGACTTTGACAGCCCCTTGCACAGTAGTCTCCTAATGTTGACAGGCATGTGGACTAGTATGGTTCAGGAAGAGGGGCACATTTTGCTGCCTTCTCTTTTCTGACCCAGGCTGCATGCATGAATAAGGGTCTGCGTTGAATTTTAGGGGACACACCATTTTCCCATTCCCTCCTTTGTCCCCACTTGCCACTAACCCCCTTTTTTAAAGTGACAGTACACATCTTTAAATAATTGCCATGGGGTTCCCTGTACAATTCAAGCCAGACCTATCCAGGTATGCAGTCAGGTATACAGCAAAAGGAAGGTAGCAAGAGTATGCTCCCCCTTCCTGAATCATTTCAATTCAAATGCCTTTTAACATTGGGAGGGTACCTTGATGGGGGTTAAAGTTGGTCCCACCTTGCTCTGGTTTTGAAGGGACAAGGGCCCTTTTCCCACATCTGTTCTCCAAGAGGGTGTGGGGGTCATATAGGAATTTATAAGGCATATTTGATCAATGAAGTCACCCTTAATCCCCAGCCAGTTTTTTTACACACAGAAATCAGGGGTTTTGACTGTCATTTGGGGCCTAAGGGTGGCAGAGTACCATCATTAGATGGCAGGTCTCATAACAATGCAGGTCTTATAACAGTGGGTAAACATTGCCAGGTGGTAGGAAAACATAATTGGATGGTGGGGTAATGTAACTAAATTTGGATCTACATCATTGGACAACATGATTGGGGATGGATTTACATTGGGGGACACTGTTTACATTTTCTACAAGAATATTTTCATGGAGTATGTGTGTTTATTTACATTTTACTTTTTTTGGGAAAGAGTAATAAGTAGTACTAATTTATCTAATACTCATTACTCTTGTGGGGGATATCAAGGGGCCACTTTTTCTAAGTCTCTCCACAAACCCCCACATCCTCTTGAGGATGGAATGTGAGGAAGAGGCCTTTGTCCCTAATACTGGGACAAGGTGCCTTGCAAGGACGGAAGACCCCAAAGTTAAAAGACATATGGCCTGGCATAGTTCAGGAAAGGGGTGGGGAGCAGCATGCTTGCAGTGTTTCCTTTCCTGGCTAAGGATGGGCTGCATGTTCGAGTCGAACATAGCATGTTCTAGCGTTCGCTAGACTTCTGTAGATCAGACTTCTGTATATATTAGAGTTCTATATAAATATCAATAAAATGTATATAAATGTCATTTTTGCTTCAGCAGGTTCTATGCATCATATAGATGCGCCACTTTACGGTCAGTGAAAGGGGACCCCCAAGGGACAATATATAAAGGGATTTTTTATTTTTAATGTTTCATTTTAAGTGATGTTAAACCACTGCTCCTTTAAAAATTGTATTTTTTAAAAGTGTTTTTTTCATTGATACATGTCCCCCAGGGCAGTACCCGGATCCCCATACACTTTTTATGGCCAATTAATTGCATATAAGGCTTCAAAATGGGGACATTTAATTTTCTGAGTTCTACCCCCATAGACTTGCATTGAGTTCTAAGTTCGAATTAGAACTTTTTCCATGTTCGAAAGTTCGAGTTAGAACCGAACACGGGGGTGTTCGGCTCATCCCTATTCCTGGCCACCCAAGCTTCATACCTGGATAAGAGTCAAGTATCTGGTATGGATTTTAAAGGGAACCCAGGCCATTTTTCCCCTTTTTTAAATGTCACCTTTAAAAGGCTAGATCATAATGTTCTGTAACTTCACATGCATCTTTAAAGCATCCTCAGAACGTTGTATTTAAAAGATTTGTGTATTTTTAATGTTGCCTTTATAGCTGCATGAAAATGTCTTCTCCCTGCTAAAATGTGTTTTAAAAAAACAAAACATTTTTGCATTGGTTTATATCTTGGCAGTGCACAGCTTACAATTCCCTTAATAACAATAGCTCACAAACTGGCTTTGAAAAAGGCCCCAAAGAAATGGCTGGTTTCGGCTCCCATAGACCTCAATAGGTTCAGCACTATGTTCGGGGTTCATAGACTTTCTGTTGGGTTTATCAAACCTCCTTTGTCCAGTTTGCTCATCCCTAACTATCAGCAATGATCACTGTTGTAAGTTTTAATCATAGGGGTCTATTCACGAAGCTGCCGAGGGCAGCCGAGTGAATGACCGATCTGAAGTGAAGTGAGCCGAACACTGTTCGGCTATTCACTTCAGGCTGGTACGGCTAATTTCAGCCATACATCGGCTGAAATCAGCCGTACATCGGCTTGCTTCGTGTGGCTTCGGGTCGGCC